>NC_142745.1:19150000-19192500 GCF_051943395.1 Hippocampus bargibanti
TATTACATGTCGGGCGCACAACAAATGGATGAATAACTAGTTTTCGAATCATAAGTCAAGAGTAATGACTGTTATTATGCTTTCCAGTGGACAATTTGAATTTTTTGCTACGACTTTAGCAAGCATCATGGAATTTTACAAGTTTGATTTGCTTTCACGGACTCAATAAAATGATGTGTGCTAGATTTAGCCCCCAGGCCTTGACTTTGACACCGGTGCCATCAATCAACCACCACTTGACCTCAGTGCGGATTGAATGGCCTTAATTGCGGCTGCATTTCCCATCCAAAAGTGTCTGAATGTGGCTCCGTTTTAGCGAAAATAGTTGGGTGGGATGTGTATGGTGATGGTGATGGGTGGGGGAGAGTATCAATCATATTGCTTATGTCCGCCTCCTTTCACCGAATTCAATAATAATACAGTGAGACCTTGGCTCATGAACTTAATTGGTTCCCAGACAGAGTGTGTAAGGCGAAAATTGTGTATCCCAAACATGAATTCCCCATAGGAAACCATTAAAATGAGAATAATCAGTTCCCAGGTCCCCATAAAACATAATTTTTTACTTTCGAATTTTCTAAGCCTTAAAACTACACAAAATAGACCTTATTTTATCTATAATAATTGTGCTATGGTATTGTAATTAAAGAAATAAACTGTACTGTATAATAAAGTCGTTTTATTTACCTTTGTGTTTGGAGTGGCCGGTTTCATCAGTATTAAACACTTGACGAGGAGTGCCGCCTTCTTCTTCCACCATCTTGAGGAATGATTGTAAGCTTCGGCAGCTTTATCGTCAGAACTGGCTGCCTCACCATGATGAATGACACTATGAATCCCTGTATGACACTTAAAGTTCTCAAACCATCCGTGGCTGGCCTTGAAATCATCAATGGTTGATGAACTTCAAGATTGCCTCTTGACGATATCCGAGTGAAGTTACCGAGCCTTCTCTGCGATAATTTTACCTAGTTCCTCATCAATTGTGTTCTGTTTAGCTGAGTTGATAGCTTTTTGCATCAAGTGTACAGATGGCTTGTGCGGGTTATTTGTGGAGCCTGATTGATGGTATATTTTAACCTTGTAGTCTACACCCTGCCTTTGAACTATCAATAAAGTTGAAACGAGTCCAAATTTCACTGTGTTTTCTATCCATTTTCTCACTCACTCTCTCTGTCGTCTGCCTATCTATTTTTATTTGCAGCTCTGTGTTTCTGTAACGCCCCGCCACCTCATTGCTGCGTTCTTGACCAATCACATGCGGCTTTCACAGAAGACTGGGGGCGGGGAATAGAGGACAAAAAAAGTCGGCTGCCATTTCCTTGTTAGGAGAACGGGCTCATTGTGTGTATCCCGAAAAAAAGTTTGTATGCCAAGATTAGATTCTTGTGAATTTAACGTTCGTAAACCGAAAAATTCGTTAGCCAATGCGTTCGTAAGCCAAGGTATCACTGTACTAATGATGTGACGGTCCAGATTTGGCCCCCGGGCCTTGACTTTTGACACCTTTTATTCACCGGATTTTCCACGCGCATCTAAAAGCCTCCAATATTTTTTCAAAAGCTGACCATGCGCTTTAGTCAAAGTCAAAGTCAGCTTTATTGTCAAATATGCTAATATTCATGTCCTACACGACAGATGAAATTACTGTCCTCTCGGACCCAGCTTGCAAGGCACTTATAATGTAGCTAAAAACGACAGACAATTGACAACAGACAATCCATGTAATTTGTGAATGTAAAATAAGGTAGTGTGGTAGTGGATGTAAAGTGAGGTAGTATAGTAATGCAAAACAAAAAAAAAGGTTGAAGTGAGGTCTTGGAGATAAAAAGGAATAAAATAGAGTTCAGGATGATAGTACAGCATGTAGCGTGTGAGTGTGGCGGTGGGAAGGGGCAGGGGGGCAGGGCTGGGAGGGAGCCTTATAATCCAGTGCACTTTATACAGTCAAATCTCGGTTTTCGAAAGACTCGGTTTGCGAACAATTCGGTTTTTGACCAAATATTATGTGCTTTTTTATGCCTGGATTTGCAACCGAAAATAGGTCCTCGACCAAACCCTTGACTCCCCTCTGCTTCCTTGAGAGTTTTGAAAGGCGCTTAGAAATGAAATGTATTATTATTATTATTAGACGTCACTCCCTCTCATAGCGTTCCATTGTGAGTCGACGTGTTTGTATTGTTCAATCGCAATTTTTTTTTTAAATCTGACATAGATTACATTGATTCGAATGGTAAATGTTCGAATAAATCGGTTTTCAAACAGGTTTCTGGAACGGATTACAGTCGAAAACTCAGTATGACTGTATGTCATGCATTGAAATTGCGCCTTATAGTCGGGAAAATACTTTACTTTGTATTTTGGTTTTCATTTGCGGTGTGTTGTGTGCCCGTCAGGTTCCCCGGGAGCTTTTCAAGTGGGACGAGGGTACCCCGGCCGCCAAAGGCATGAAGCAACTGCGTGGCTGATCCATGACACGGAACTCCGCTCGTCCTCCTCACTCATCCGACAGGACAATCAGCCGCCCCTCCTGCCCCGCCGCCCCGCCAAGCGTCGCTATGGCCAGCAAGAGGAAATCCACCGTACCCTGCATGATACCGGCCAAGTCCAAACACGCGCGTGAGGAAATCATCCTGGGTTCGCTGCCAGAACTGCTGCCCACCATCCCCGAAGACGGCATCCTCAGCATCTCGGGAGACGAGTGCGGCCGGGCCTCCCGCTATGACGGCGGTGGCGAGGTGCCTAGAGGGGGGACGTACAGCTGCCCGCCGTGCTCTTTCGAGTCCAGAGACCTCAACTACTTTTTGGACCACATGCACAACTGCCACTCGGACTTCCGCTCCCAGCCCACCTTCTACTGCCTGAACTGCGGGGTCTCGGCGGTCCGCTTTGAGGCCCTGGCGCTGCACAACGCCAACGCCCACGTCCGGATCACCGAGGGCTCCATGACGGCCTCCCTGAGCGTCAAGCGGCGGGACGGCGTCACCACGGTGGAGCAAAGCCTCTTCGACGAATGCGAGCGACAGGCCGGGATTCCCCTGAGCAAGACCCCCATCGCCAAGCTGATGAGGGCCAAGGGGGAGCACAAGAAGATCGTGGTCTCCCACACCGTGGAGGTACTCAAGAAAACCGTGGGGGGCGCGGCGGCCGATGTCGCCCCGCCCACCGACGTGCCCGAGCTCCGCAACGGGGCGTTGAGGACGGCGTCCGAGCAAGCGTTTCACCAGCGGCGCACCCCTGCCTCCCTGTACTCGCCCCCTCCGCCCCCCTCGGAGTGCGGTAAGGACCTTCCCAAGGTGATGATCCCCCTCAGCAGCATCCCCACCTACCATGCCGCCATGGACACCAGCAGCTTCCTGAAGACTTCCTTCGGCAAGTTCCCATACCCGACCAAAGCCGAGCTCTGCTACCTGACGGTGGTGTCCGAGTTCCCCGAAGAGCAGATCAAACTCTGGTTCACCGCCCAAAGACTCAAGCAGGGCATCAGTTGGTCCCCCGAGGAAATCGAGGAGGCCAGGAGGAAGATGTTCAATACCGTCTTCCAGGGCGGGGCGCCCTACGGACAAGCTGCCGCCCAGCGTCGCCCCAATCACCCGGTGATTCAGCCGGCGATTCACCGTGCCACGGCGGGTTCCGGGATACCCAATTTTGCCGCCGAAGTAAGGGGTGGGCCCGGCGGGGGGGTCGTGGGCAAGCGGCCCGCCTCCTGCGCCAGCCCCCACGTGACCAGGGTTTCGTACCCGGCCGCACTGCTGGCTCAGAAGCTTCCGGCTCTCGTCAGAACGGCGCCCGCGGCGAGCAAGAGCGTCCAGGCCGCCGCCGCCGAGCCTGAGAAAAGCGGCAACGGGCTGGGGAGGGACGTTACAGGCGACGGCGGACAGAACACTGCCCGCAGAAACGGGAACGCTGGCGGCCTGGCCCAGGGCCCCGCCCACGGCCCCGCCCACGGCCTCGCCTGCTCTCCGAACATTAGCAATAACGATGTGCACTACCCCGCCGACAAGCCTCGCGGTGCTTCGCCCGCCGCGGCGGAAGCTTTCGGCACCATCGAAAACACCAGCGACGCAAATCACAACAATCAGGACGGCGCTCCCGCCGATGACCGCGCACCCCCCCCGCCGAACCGTGCCGCCGTCAGCGCCAAAAGCGCCTCACCCGGCACGTCCATCTTGCAGCAACTCATCAAGGACGACGAGCTTTTCGCCGGGCACGACCACCAAACGGACCCCATCAAGGTCAACTTCAAGCGGCTGAAAATGAACGAAAGTGCGGCCGGGGCGGACCCCGGGTCGGAGGTCCCGCAAGGCTCTTTCCCGCCCCCCTGGACCAACAAGAACGCGCAGCAGCTGGGCATCCTGCGCCGGGCTTTCTCCAGCGCCCGCTGGCCCAACAGCCAGCAGTACGAGGACTTGAGCGTCCAGACGGGCCTGCCCAAGTCCGAGGTGGTCCGCTGGTTCAGCGACAGCCGCTACAGCCACAAAAACGGGCAGCTCAAGTGGTTGGAGAGCTACCTGCGGCCAGCTGGTCAGGCGGAGGAAGCAAAATCGCACCGCGACAAAGTCCCCCCGGGGGAAGGGGGTACCAACCCGGACCGCCAGCGTCTTCCCTGGCAGGATTTCAGTTCGCCCCTGCACGCGCTGATTGCAAGCGAGGCACGCGGCGCCGAGCCGGTCCCAGCTGAGACCTCCGCCGAGGATGCCTGGCCGCCGCAAAGAGAGCGGCAGCCGCTTGCCGCCATGCAGCCGCTTCTGCAACAGCCGAAGGAAGCCAATCAGAACAGGTAATGGCAATCGCCGGCCCAAAAGACCGACCGAACAAAAATGGGCTTTTCCAGGATTCGAGATATTTTTAATGCCGTCAGTTTCCAACCAGAAACAGCAAGCCGCCGTACCAGGCAAATAAAGCCACAAATGTAGAGATTTAATGGACAACCGACACCTCCGGACAGGTTGCGTCCATAATTTGTAAAATCACTTCAAATGACTTCGACTGAGCGCATTTTACAAAGATTCCACCGCATATAGCTATAGTTTATCTTTTAAGACTCGCGCTGAATATTCAGGAAGTCTTTTTTTTTAGTTGATGACAAAGCCGGGTGACGTCGATGAGGGAACGCCCATGACCGAGAAGGCGACACACAATGCATTTTGGGTACTTTTTTTCGTCTGAAAACACCGTGTTGATCACGAAATTAGAAGGAAAACTACATAAGTAACATGATGGTGAATTGTTGTGTGTCGCACCCAATTGCGGTAACACGCATAAAAAGAGGCGTAAGTTTACACAAATTCCCAGCGGACAAATCAGCCCATTTCCAACGGGGCTTGTGCGCCACCTTGTGCATTTTCTGGCCGCTACTTTAGAGTCCCGACGGCTCGAATTGATACGGAAGGACTTCTTTAATCGATTGCAAACATTTATGCTTTCCTCTTCAGAACTATTTGAATCATATTCATAACTGGATGAGTAACAAGAAAGCATCTTCTCCGAATCTGAACTCTCTGAAGCCATTGTTTTGATTCTGGAGCAAGGCAGTTTGTGAGCGGGTATCCTGGCGTGATGTCACAAACAAGGGGGTGGGACTTTCTATCCAGTTCCGAACTCATTTTGTGGCAGTTTTGGGACACTTTAATAATAATAATAATAATAATAATAATAATAATAATACATTTTAAGCGCCTTTCAAAGCTCTCAATGACACTTTACAGTCACAGACAAGCATAAGTACTATAATAAATAAAATATAATCACAATACCATCATCTCAGAACTCCTCATCCCCAAACTTCTCCAGCTTGGTGTGTCCCCCACGATCTGCCAGTGGACCCTCAGCTTCCTGACAGGACGGACACAACAGGTCAGACTGGGAAATATATCATCCACAACACGAACCACGAGCACTGGAGCCCCGCAGGGATGCGTCCTCTCTCCATTGCTCTTCTCTCTCTACACGAACGACTGCACCTCAACGCACCCAGCTGTCAAATTCATAAAGTTCGCAGACGACACCACGGTCATCGGTCTCATCAAAGACGGCGACGAGTCTGCGTACCGACAACAAGTGGAGCAGCTGGAGCTCTGGTGCAGCCGTCACAACCTGGAGCTGAACACGCTCAAGACAGTTGAGATGATGGTGGACTTCAGGAAACATCCATCACCACAGCTACCCCTCACACTATCCAACTGCCTGGTGTCAACCGTTGAGACCTTCAAGTTCCTGGGAATCACAGTCTCCCAGGACATGAAGTGGGAGGTCAACACCAACTCTATCCTGAAAAAGGCCCAACAGAGAATGTACTTCCTGAGGCTGCTAAAGAAGCATGGCCTGCCACAGGAGGTGCTGCAACATTTCTACACGGCTGTCATCGAATCCATCCTGTGTTCTTCCATCACCGTTTGGTTCGGGGCCGCCACAAAAATGGACAAAATCCAACTTCAACGGACAGTTAGGACGGCGGAAAAAACCATTGGCACCGCCCTACCCACTCTTGAGGACTTGCACACTGCAAGAATCCAAACTGGGGCTCGGAAAATCCTACTGGACCCTCTGCACCCTACCCACCACCTTTTCCAGCTACTCCCCTCAGGCAGGCGCTACCGATCCATGCGCACCAAATCCAGCAGACATTTAAACAGCTTCTTCCCCCAAGCCATTAACTCTTTGAACTCTCTGAACTCTTTCAACAGTAGCCCAAATGGAACTGTATAGTGCCACTTAGCAATTTTTTGATGATACTAGTGCAGCGTGTTCTACCGGAAACAAATTCCTTGTGTGTTCTACATACTTGGCAATAAAGATGATTCTGATTCTGAAATATAATTAAATAACTAAAATACAATTACAAATAGAAAGAAAAGAGAGAGCTACACAGAAAATTCAATTTTAAATAGGTGGGTTTTGAGATGGGACTTGAAGGTGGGAAGAGAATCCATGTTACGAATGTTGGGAGGAAGTGAGTTCCAGAGTTTGGGGGCAGAGCAGCTGAAGGCTCTGTCACCCACCGTGCTGAGATGTCATTTTTATTGGTGTTTAGCGTTTGACTAAAAATATCACCCTGTGTGTTTTGGGTATTTTAGATGCTATAAAAGTTTTTCTGATGTTAGTCAGGAAACAAAAAAAATGGTGTTGGTTGTCCTTTAAACAAAGCTTTCAATCATTCGGCCATCCAAGTTTGTGGGTCCATCATCAAGCAAGCCAACAACATCTCACTAAAATAACACAGCGGGTCAACTAGCTTGTTTTGGGTCATGCTGCAGCTTGCCAATCAAGGCTCTCTATTTACAAAAAATGCCATATTTTCTAGACTACAGGGCACACCTTGAATGAAAGGCACATTTAAAAACCTTTACCATATACGAGCCTTTATTATATTACAAGGCGCATGGTCAGCTTTTGAAAAATATTGAAGGTTTTTTGGTGCGCCTTATAGTACGGAACATCCGGTCGAGCTTGTATCCTGTATAGCCACCCCATCCCTCACCTATTTGTGTTTGCTTGCGCGTTTAGGGACGGCCTGAGGATGGAGCTCCTGGAGGTGTGACGAAGTCCCTGGGAACGGGCACACAAGGCCGGTTTGCTCCCAAAAAAACAAGTGTTTGTCCTGACAGCAAATGTGATTGTAGCGGGGCCGTGAGACTCTTGACTGTAACTGTGAATACCCCCCTCGCCCATTCTCTCCTCCATCTGCCATCACTTCCTCCCCCGTGTCAGAAGGAAGAACTTCTTCTCTCCTTCTTCAGTCCTGTGACGTTTCATGCTTTTTTTTTTTTTTTGCAGTCGCGCGGGGAGGTTGCACAACGGGGTCGGTATGAGGGCTCAAAGGAAAGAACCTGAAGACGCACACTGATTGGGAAACTGACTTGAATGAACAAAACATGGATGGGCCGAGGCCAGAAATCTGATTGCAACTGCACTATCAAAGAGGGGTCGTACTGACTGAACGGACAAACCATGAGTCAAAGAAACGTTGTTGTTGTTGTTGTTGGCTTTGTGATATTTTTTTTACATTTTTTTTTTTGCAACCAGTACTTCAGCACTGCCTTGACTTTTACTTTTTGCTTTTCTTTCCGGTTCCATTTACTTTTCTAGTCACTGTAAGTTCAAATGCAATCAAAACATGTTTTCTTTAGACCTGTATGGATGTTTGTGATCACTTTGTTGTTCGGCTACACGCAAGAGACAATACCAATGCACTAACGAAGACGGCAATGCTCCAAATCCCACTGCCCCCCACTGCAAAGGTATTGATTGACGGCTTACGTCCTGATCAATGACCTACAAAGCCCTGCAAGCTGAACAGAGACAAGTCTGTCACGCTAACGTTGCCTTACTCAGCTCTGTCCTTGTATTAATGGAATGTTTGTCCGTCAACTCGCTTTCCAGCTATTGCGCTTTCTGTAAATTTAAGGGGGGGGGGGGGGGGGGTGTTAAGGGGCTGTGCATCAAGGATCGCTGTTGCTCTCTATCTGTGAAAAAAATAACAACTGAAAAAACAAAAAACAAAACTCGTGTGCTGCTTTGTGTGCACTTCGAAAATGTTTTAATATGAGCTGTAAGTGTAATATTGTATCGAACATTGTATCGAAAGCTAAATTGCCGATTGGATCCTTTGACACTGACAGTGAGATCTCGGGCTAGCGAGAGAGCCAAGTGGGGAGACATTATTGTCGGAATTTTCCTGTTGCTGGAAACATAACAGTCACTACGTGGTTATCCTAAGCTGCATTTTTGTCAAGCTGCTAAGAGCTCAGTACGGTGCTATACCATCCAAAGTGAAATTGGAGGTTCATCTCCGACCAGCAGTGTATGCACTTGTGTCGAATGTTACAAATTTATTTTGGTTTGAGATCAGTGGAATCTGAATTTACGGTGTAATGATCGCTTAAAAAAAAACACTTTTATGAAATAGACTGATCATAAAGCACTGTTGTATCATCCTTTCTACACTTTCTCTGAATCTTTACAGAATAAATCGAATACTCACCAATAAGCAGTGTTGTGTTACTTCCGGGTTGAATAATAATACAATTTATTTCAAGCGCCTTTCAAAACACCCAAGGACACTTTACAATAAAAACAATGAAGCAAAGCACATAACAATAAAACCATAAGTAAAATGATACATAATAAAATTGCAGATAGAACTAGACATTGAAAGCAATTTTAAACAAATGGGTTTTGAGGTGAGCCTTGAAAATAGGGAGGGAGTCAATATTGCGGATGTTGGGTGGAAGAGAATTCCAGAGTTTGGGAGCAGAGCGGCTGAAAGCTCTGCATCCCATCGTGGTGAGACGGGCAGAGGGCACATAGAGGTGAAGGGAGGATGAAGATCTGAGGGACCGAGAGGGAACAGAGATTTGAAGCAGGTCAGAAAGATAGGGAGGGGCAAGCTTATGGATGTCTTTGAATGTAAACAGAAGTATTTTGAATTCGATATGATGTTTAACAGGTAGCCAGTGGAGTTGCTGGAGGACAGGGGTGATGTGGTGAAAGGAGGGGGTTCTAGTGATGATCCGGGCTGAACGCTGCTGCCTCTGGCTGTTGCTGCTCACCCGCTTAAAACATTTTTTTTCTTATCCTGTGACTGTAAAGTGTCATTGAGAGTTTTGAACGGCGCTTATAAAGGAAATGTATTATTGTTGTCGTACCAACGGCCTCCTCGTAGCTGGAAAAAGAATGATGCCAGAAAACAAAGCTGTGGGAGACTTTTGTGATGTTTCGCCGTTGCTTGGCGCGCCTCCTGCTGGCGAACTGCCGAAAATATTTCAAAATTGGCAGAGGATCGGTTCCAGTTATTTTTTCATTTTTTTTAATTGAAAGGCAAAATGGGAGTTGAGAATCTCCTAAAATAAGTACAGTATTTGGTCGACAATGACTCTCATCGGGGTAAATATTTTTGTGGCTATTGTGCAATTAGGAGAAGAAATGCAGTGGTGCCAAATCCTGCTTGGATATAAATCAACCCTGGAACTGGAACCAACAAAAATGCAAGCGCCATTGTTTTTTTGTACAAAATGATTTTTTTTTTTTTTTTGGAGGGGCGGCGGGTAGCACCGGTCGACAATTGTAAGCAGCCAAAAGGATCCGAAACGCGTAGACCAGGCATGTCCAAAGTCGGTCCTCGAGGGCCGCTCTCCTGCCTGTTTTCCAGCTCTCCCAGGAGCAACACACCTGATTCAAATGATCAGCTCATCAGCCAGCTCTGAAGCAGCATCAAAATGGTCCTGATGATTTGAATCAGGTGCGTTGCTCCGGGGAGAGCTGGAAAACAGGCAGGACGGCGGCCCTCGAGGACCGACTTTGGACACCCCTGGCGTAGACACAACACAAAAATCAGAAACGTTGTTTTGATGTGTGGGGGGTTTTATTTGTATTCTGAACCTACAATGAGCATACAACTTAACATGATCAAATGCTAGGACAAAAGGTCAAACAGGAATAGGATGTTGACTTTACAACTACTTACATCAACATTCCTATCTTAAGTGGAATAAAATGAATTCACATTAAAATGTTACATTGCTTAGAAGCTCATTCTTTACACAACTACCTAAAAATCGTAACAGATTGGTGATTATTTTTGGCAAAGTTGATGTCCCTCACACACTTTTCTCCAGCGAGCAACACGTTTCCTTTTAGACTTAAATACATAGAGTTCAAGTAACAGGGGGGATTCTTTTTCTTCAAACAAATTAAGCTCAACCCAGATGTCGACCTTTTTTAGGGGGGGCGGGGGGGCGAGTAGCAGCTTCAGGGGATGGGGGCTTGCTTGTGACACGATCAAAATGATTGATTCACATTTATACTAAAAGGAGAGAAAAAAAAAGTCCCTGATAGAAAGGCTATAAAACATATTCACATTCTGCTTGCTTAAGTAAATGTTAACATGGTCGCAGTATTCCTCCTACCCCCAAAAGCTTGCCCACTTCCCACACATCCTGCATGCTCAACACAAAAAAAAAAGTCCAGTTTAAAATAATCACCCGAAACAGACAGCTTTTAAGGTGAGGGCCCCTCGTACACGTACAGCGCACAATTGTCCTTCTCCTCAAAAGGCCTGTGGGTGGTATTAAGGAATTCATTTGACTTATCAAAATATAGATGCATTCATAATACATGAAGGGGCTAAAAGAAAAACAGTGAAGAATGATACAATAATACAAAGCGTTTTGATTTTTTTCCCCGCTCATTACACAAGCAATAGGACCACAGAGGTCAAAGTTCAGGCATCGTCACAGAGAGGAAAAAGTTGGTGGTTGTGGTGGTGGTGGTGGTGGCATCTTATTCCCCGGCACAATGCCTTGATGCTCAGTTCAGCTTGATGCCTGATCGCAGATCAGATGTTTCAAATACCACTTGACTGTGGCCAGAATTAGCTTGGGTGAGTCCATCAAGAAAACAAAAAATATCATGACTGTATAGTAAAAACAGGTATCCGATTAAAAAGTAGAGTTAAAACCACAACCTGGAATTTTAAATTCTAAACTGGAATTTAAAATTCAAAGTCATCGTCTGCCATGTCGATGGCCCAGGCAAACTTTTCACGCTGGGTTTTGTTGTAGATCTTCTCAACTGGAATGCTCCACTTCTTACACCTGGTAAGCGAAAGCAAGATTAGCTGGATGGCCTAATGATTGAAAGCTTTGTTTAAAGGACAACTGACACCATTTTTTTGTTTCCTAACTGACATCAGAAAAACGTTTTATAGCATCTAAAATACCCAAAATACGCGGGCTGACTTAAAGTGTCCCAAAACTACTTCAAAATGACCTCAGAAGGTTTCAGTTTCAGAAGGTCCCGCCCCCTTGTTCGTGACTTCACGCCAAGATGTCTGTCTTGCCTTGCTTGAGAATCAAAATAATGGCTTCAGATTCGGAGAATATGCTTTCTTGTGAGTCATCCAGTTATGAATATGATTCAAATAGTTAGGAAGAGGAAAGAATACATGTTTGCAATCGATTAAAGAAGTCATTCCATGTAATTTTGAGGCATCTGGACTGAAATGTAGCCCCAGTCGCAGAAAATGCACTAGGTGGCGCCCAACCTCCATTGGAAATGGGCTGATTTGTCTGCTGGGAATTTGTGTCAGCTAGTATCAAATAGTAGTCTTGGTGCAACACACAACGATTCACGTTATTTGTGTGTTTTCCTTCTAATTTCACCATCAACACGAAGTTTTCAGACTCAACAAAGTACCCAAAATGCATTGTGTGTCACTTTCTTGGTCAGGGGCGTTCCAGACGTGACGTCACGTCAGGCATCGTCACCAACTTGAAAAGACTCTCTGAATATTCTTAAAACGTAAAATATAGCTATATGTGGTGAAATCTTTGTAAAATACGCTCAGTAGAAGTCATTTGAAGTGATTTTACAAATTATGGACACAACTTGTTCAGAGGCGTCGGTTGTCCTTAAAAAAAAAAAAAAAAAAGAAATTAAAAGTTACTGACCAAGCCACAGAGATGCGAGGGTCCAGATAGTTGAGCTTTGACGTGCCCAGCGCAATTTGCTTGTTTTCTTCCCGATCGGTGGCCTGCACTTCCAGCTTCATCAGCTGCTCTTCTATCCTCTGGACGGTCTTCTTCTTGGTCTCCACGGCTCTACGCGGCCAGGGGGATTGGGGGGTGGCCGTCATTACATGAGGCTGACGCAATCAGACGTGCGGTACATCTTAAGTCCACTCACTTTTTGGATTTCTCATCCTTTCGTACTTTGGCATCAGCCTTGGCGCTCCTCAGCTCTCTTTTGGCGTCTAACAGCTGGTCCCTTTTAGCTTCAATCTGAGACAAACAAAAAGGGCATCCGTGCTATCAACAAATACAAACTTCTCCCATGTTTCCAGTTTCTCGTCTTAGATAGAAGACGAAAAAGTGCGGCAGCCACTTCGCCAAGTCAATCGGCAGTACATATGCACCTAAAAGCTAGCAACCACTCATTTGATGACAATGAGGTTATAATCTTAGCGAAAGAACATAGATGGTTTGAAAGGGGAGTAAATGAAGTGATTCTCATAAAACAACAAAATCCTTCATTAATCAGAATCAGAATCATCTTTATTGCCAAGTATGTAGAACACACAAGGAATGTGTTTCCGGTAGAACACGCTGCACTAGTATCATCAAAAAAACTGCTAAGTGGCACTATACAGTTCCATTTTGGCTACTGTTGAAAAAGTTCAAAGAGTTAATGGCTTGGGGGAAGAAGCTGTTTAAATGTCTGCTGGATTTGGTGCGCATGGATCGGTAGCGCCTGCCTGAGGGGAGTAGCTGGAAAAGGTGGTGGGCAGGGTGCGGAGGGTCCAGTAGGATTTTCCGCGCCCTAGTTTGGATTCTTGCAGTGTGCAAGTCCTCGAGAGTGGGTAGGCCGGTGCCAATGATTTTTTCCGCCGTCCTAACTGTCCGTT
The DNA here is from genome assembly GCF_051943395.1 of Hippocampus bargibanti. Taxonomy (NCBI): domain Eukaryota; kingdom Metazoa; phylum Chordata; class Actinopteri; order Syngnathiformes; family Syngnathidae; genus Hippocampus; species Hippocampus bargibanti. The sequence goes on from NC_142745.1 coordinate 19,163,403, forward strand.
GAAGTCGGATTTTGTCCATTTTTGTGGCGGCCCCGAACCAAACGGCGATGGAAGAACACAGGATTAAACCCGTCTGGTGGGGTGAGGTTCAATTTGGATCGTTCAGACAATAGGAAAAACAGGTTAGGCAACATTAGTAATGCTGATGAGGTGATACCGGAGGGAGTGGGGCAATCAGGCCAGTCGTTAGTCAGGAATGTAGGTACAATCGGTGGGGTCGCAGGGAGTGTTCCTCTGCTCCCCCCAACCTGAGAGTAGGGACCTATCATAGCAATGTCCGGAGCCGCCATGTCTGGACATTAGGGATATATATACAGTGAGACCTCAACTTACGAACTTAATTGGTTCCCAGACAGAGTGTGTAAGGCGAAAAGTGTGTATCTCAAAAATAAAATCCCATAGGAAACCATTAAAATGGGAATAATCCGTTCCCGGGTTTCCATAAAATATACCTTTCAACTAAATAAGCCTTAAAACTACACACAACATACCTTATTTATTTCAACTATATAGTATATCCTATGTACGATATCTGAATACAATTGGAAGCAAGAAGGGAAGAAATACATATCTATCAGATTATGAATGTGCAAAATAATCGGATTCCAATTTTGAGATCCAATGCAATCCATTTCTATATAAATCAATATGTATGTATTGTATTTTGTACAGCCGCCCTCGTTTCAAGCTCAGTTAACTCCAGACCCATATAACTTAGGATTTGATGTTTTTTTCTGATGAAAGAAGAGTCTCAGGTTTCTTATGCTGAATTGAATATTTATGTACTCCTAAAACTCAATGACAAACACCCTGGCACTGGAGTGGACACATTTTTTGCACATCCTCTGGAAATGAATGAGTTAATCATACACTCACCTTGGTCTGCAGGTTCTGCATGGATTTCTCAAACGTCTTGGGAGGAGCCCTCTGATGGTTGCAAAGGATGGCCACGGCTCTGTTGGCCCTGTTGTAGGAGAGGATCTTGGCTGGAACGTTCTCATCCACTAGCAGACAAAGCCATGTCGATTTGGCAGGGACAAGGTAGACACTCATCAATCAGGGAAAAGGATGTTGTCATTCATCTGGTACCCCCCCCCCTCCCCCCAGCGACGGCGTAATAATAATAATAATAATACATGTCATTTATATGCGCCTTTCAAAACTCGCAAGGTCACTTTACAGTTACAGAATACGTTTTTTTTCTGTGGGCGAGCAGCGGCAGGCACATGCGCCAGGGTTCACTCAACCTGGAATAACTCAAAAACAGTATAAAGAAAGTTAGCTAGCTGGCTAATAGATAACTAATAGCGTACCATTTGTCAGTTCTTTGAGCTGCTGTTGCAAGGTGATGGAGGCGTTGTAGGTACGGAAAACTTTGGCCGTCAGACCGTCCATCAGTTCCTGGAGGTGCTTGTTGAGAATTGAAGTCTGCCGAAGGCAAATTGAAATGGTGTCAACAGTGTCTGAAACTTATGACAAAAAGTTAGTGGACACCAGGGCAGACAACTTTGAAAAGTTGCCTGCCCCCTTTTTCACAACTTAAAACACAAGAAGATGACTAATCACAAAAATAAACATTGTTGCGAAGAATAAAGGATTTTTTTTAATTAAGGAAGTTCCCACCATAAATGCTCCGTTGCTTAATTTATGGTAAATACCCCTTGCTGAAGAGTTTGCTCAAGTTGTCGTTTGTCGTCAAGGTGCACAATTCAATGTTTGCGTTGCGTTGTCTGCTAAAAGCCACATGGACTCTCTTTCTAAGCGGCTTTCAAAACTTGTACGTTCGTTGTACGTGGCAATTTGCATACTTGACACGTCAGCCAATCAGAAGCCTGTTTCGTGCTTCAGACTATACAGAGACTGTAAAGTGTACTTGACAGTTTTGAAAGGCACTGAGAAAGAGGAGTCCACATGGCTTGTCGCGGTTTGCTTGTAGCTTTTGCTTTATTAAATAAAACAAACGTTTGATTTGATTTTTTTTTTTCCTTGACGAAGTTGTCTGTCACCCGGGCCGAGACATTTTGAAAGTTGTACGCCCAACGTAAAAGTTGTACGCCCCGGGCCTACGTTATTTCAAACACTGGTGTCAATATTCCACACGTAGAGATACGGCGTGCACGACTTATGTCACATCTTTTTGGAGGCCCGCCATCATTTTGCGTTATTGAACCAGCTCAAATTCAAAGTCTTTCCTAAGTTGAAAAAGATCCAAAGTGCAAATCAGGTCTCGTATGATCGGGACCCGAAGGGGGGCGGCTGCGCCTTCTCGGCTCCAAGTACTAGCTGCTTGCGCCACCATGAGAAAATGTCGTTAGGCATCTTGCTGCGGTTGAAGGGCAAACGAGGGCAAACAAGGAAATGGCTTACGTTCAGGCGATCAAACAGGTCGTCATCTGGCTCTTTGTTCTCCATGAACAACTGAAGGTTTTTAAAGACCTAAAGAGAAAGCGCAAGCAGGGAAAAAGGCGTTGCTACATGAGGTCGTGCTCCTTGGAGAGTTGCCAATTCTTACCCTTTTCTCCACCGGGACTTTGTTGTAATATCGGATGGAATCTTTACCCAAGAAGTCAAACTCCACCACAAACTCTTGCCCATCGTTCTCCGGATAGAGTTTGAGGTGTTCCACTCTCAGGGAGCAGCAGCCAACCGTGTCGGCGGTCTCTCCTTCCTCTTTCTCGTTTCCCGCTCTCAGAGCCAACTGCGGCACAGAAACAAGAGCAAGTCGGCCCACGAAGCTTCAACACCTGACGGCCGGCGCAGCGCTGACCTTGTCGATGAAGTAAAGCGCCACCGCCCTCTGTCGAATCCTCATCTCCTTAGACTTCCAGTCGTCGCGATATTGGGTCCTGATGCGGTCCACGCATTTCTTTAGTCGGCGGGCCGTTTCATACTTTTGCCAGTCCTTCTCTCCCTGCGCACAACCGCAACGGACGACGGTTGGCGCACAAATGCTGAGTGATGAAACAAGGCGTACGGAGAGTTGGCTCAAGCCTACCTTGATCCTCGAGCTGGGGTTCAACATGATGTACTTGATGGAGCCCTGGATGTTCTCTGTCCACGACACCAACCACGTCACTTTGTTATCATGCCGAACTTCTTTCCATTTTGTGCCCGGGGGAGGCTGCGGGTGCTTGGAGTCCCTGAATGTATCATTACGAGTTGTTGGTAAAAGGTTCTGTGTGCACTTTTTGAATCGCCGCACGTGTTTCAATATACAGTGATACCTTGGCTTACAAACTTAATTGGTTCCCAGACAGAGTGAGTAAGGCGAAAGATGTGTATCCCAAAAACTAATTTCGCATAGGAAACCATTAAAATGAGAATAATCCGTTCCCAGGTCTCCATAAAACATAATTTTCTACTTTCTTCTAATTTTCTAAGCCTTAAAACTACACAAAATATACATTGTTTTATGTATAATAAATGTGCTGTGGTACTATAATTAAAGAAATAAACAGCTGAGATAGGCTCCAGCAACCCCCGCGACCCTAATGAGGAATAAGCGGCACAGAAAATGAGATGAGATGAGAACTGTACTGTATAATAAAGTCGTTTTATTTAACTTTGTAACGGTCGATGGCTTGATGGAATGGAGTGGCCGGTTTCATCAGCATTAAACACTTGATGAGGAACGTAGCCTTCTTCTTTCACCATCTTGAGGAAAGATCCCTTGTAGGTGCTTTCTCTGCGATAATGTTACCTTTTTTCTCATCAATTGTGTTCTGTTTAGCTGGGTTGATAGCTTTTTGCATCAAGTGTACAGATGGCTTGTGCAGGTTATTTGTGGAGCCTGATTGATGAGATATTTTAACCTTCCAGTCTCCACTCTGCTTTTGAACTATCAAAGTTGAAACGAGTCCAAATTTCACTGTTTTCTATCCATTTTTTGCATAAAGTGTCTCAAGGAGCTCTGGGTTGTACATCTTGGAAGTTGTGATATTGCAAGCAGACACACTAGAAACATCATTAATAGCTGGTTCACTTGCTTGTCTTTTAATTTCAAATTGAACTAAGTTGAAACGAGTCCAAATTTAACTGTTTTCTATCTATTTTGTCACTCTGTCGTCTGCCTGTCTCTAATGTTTAAACCACCTCCCCTCACTGCTGCGTTCTAGACCAATCACGTGGCTTTAACAGACGACTGGGTGTGGGGAATTGACCAAAACAAGCCGGCTGCCATTTTCTTTTCATAAAATTTTCAGAAATTTAACGTTCGTAAACCGAAAAGTTCGTAAGCCAAGGGGTTCGTAAACAGAAGTATCACTGTGCACCTTCTGATTTCTATATCCAAGGACTATGTCACAGGTGTTAAAGTCAAGGCCAGGGGGCCAAATCAAAGTCAAAGTCAGCTTTATTGTCAAATATGCTAATATGTGGCCCGGTACTCGAGTGGTTAGCACACCGGCTTCACAGTGCAGAGGTCGCATCCCGGTCCGGCCTCCCTGTGTGGAGTTTGCATGTTCTCCCCGGACCCGCGTGGGTTTTCTCCGGGTCCTCCGGTTTCCTCCCACACTCAAAAAAAAAAACTATGCATGGCAGGCAGATTGACCACTCCAAATTGTCCCTGGGTGTGAGTGTGACTGTTGTATGTCTTTGTGTGCCCTGCGATTGGCTGGCAACCAATTCAGGGTGTCCCCCGCCTCGTGCCCGAAGACAGCTGAGATAGGCTCCAGCAACCGACACGACCCTAATGAGGAATAAGCGGTACGGAAAATGAGATGAGATGCTAATATGTATGATCTGGCCCTCCACATTATTTTATTCGGCCAGCGAAAGCAAATCAAGCATATCAAGTGCCATGATGCTTGCTAAACCAAAATCTCAAACGTTCCCATCTAAACCACAATAACAGTCATTATTATTATTATTATTATTTTTTTAATTGAATGTAGCCACAAGTGCCCTCTGTATTTATCCGGTCCCAAGCCCGGATAAATACAGAGGGTTGTGTCAGGAAGGGCATCCGACGTAAAAAATTTTGCCAAAACAAATATGCGAATCAAACCTCTTGTATCATGACTGTAAGACAGTTGTGAGGTGCGCTGTCGGTGTGACGGAGGAATTCAAGGTGAAGGTGGGACTCCACCAGGGGTCAGCTCTGAGCCCCTTCTTATTTGCTATGGTGATGGACAGGCTGACAGACGATGTTAGACAAGAATCTCCTTGGACCATGATGTTTGCAGATGACATTGTGATATGTAGCGAGAACGGGGAACAGGTGGCGGAGAAACTAGAGAGGTGGAGATATGCCCTCGAAAGGAGAGGAATGAAGATCAGTCGCAGCAAGACGGAATATATGTGTGTGTGAATGAGAGGGATCCAAGTGCAAGAGTGATGCTCCGGGGAGAAGAAGGTGGAGGATTTTAAGTACTTGGGGTCAACTGTCCAGAGCAATGGAGAGTGTGGAAAAGAGGTCAAGAAGCGTGTCCAGGCAGGCTGGAGCGGTTGGAGAAAAATGTCAGGTGTGATGTGTGACAGAAGGGTTTCAGCTAGGATTAAAGGAAAAGTGTATAAAACAGTGGTGAGACCAGCCATGATGTTTGGACTGGAGACAGTGCCACTGAAGAAAAGACAGGAAGCAGAGCTGGAGGTAGCAGAGCTGAAGATGTCGAGGTTTTCTTTGGGAGTGACCAGATTGGATAGGATCAGGAATGAGTACATTAGAGGGACAACTCATATTAGAGGCTTTGGAGAGAAAGTCAGAGAGGCGAGACTGAGATGGTTTGGACATGTCCAGAGGAGAGAGAGTGACTATATCAGGAGAAGGATGCTGAGCCTTGAACTGCCAGGCAGGAGACCGAGAGGAGGACCGAAGAGGAGGTTTATGGATGTGGTCCAAGAGGACATGAAGGTAGCTGGTGTGAGAGAAGAGGATGCACAAAACCGGGTTAGATGGAGGACATTGATTCACTGTGGCGACCCCTGAAGGGAAAAGCCGAAAGGAAAAGAAAGATTTGTTTTTTCAAATTTGAAAAACAGTTATTCATCAATTTGTTGTGGGCTCTAGATATAATATGTGGAGGGGATTAAACATTCTAATCGTTTCCCCAAATCCATAATGGCCTGACAAGTTAAAAAAACAACAAAAAAAGCACTAACTTGCTGCAGTTGATGATGATGTCTTTAGGTCTCATCCGACGTTTAAGCATGCCCATCTTGGGATGGTCTCCACGACCTCGAAACAGGCCGGGAGGCTCGATGCGAAAGTTAGCAATCCGTTCCTTATGATTGTCCATGATGCAGAAGCCGTACTCCTGCAAGAGTTTCTCATTATCTGCTTTTATTTTCTACAAAAAAAGTGCAAAGAAAGGAAAAAAAGTTAATGAAAACCTTGAGTACAGAAGAAAAGTGAGACACTGCAAAAGGCAGAGTGGGCTTGTGATAAAACAGGAATTTGTATCGGCACATGGATGCAGGGTACACCACGAAGCCAAGAAAGATAAGCTCTGCAGATGCTGTTTGCTTTGCTTTCTGATTACAGTTCAGATATGTGCACCAGAGAGAAAGTTACTGTATTTTCCAGTGTATAAGGCACACCCTAAAGCAGGGGTGGGCAAACTTTTTGACTCGCGGGCCGCATTGGGTTCTAAAATTTGACAGAGGGGCCGGGCCAGGAGCATTTGGAGGGAGTGTTTGGGCCGGAAATACTAAACCTAAAGCATTAAAGGAAAACCAACGCCACTGGACAAGTTATGTCCATAATTTATAAAATCACTTCAAATGACTTCGACTGAGCGTATTTTACAAAGATTCCACAGCATATAGCTATAGTTTACGTTTTAAGACTTGCGCTGAATATTCATGAAGTCTTGTTTTCGAGTTGATGACGATCCCCATGTGACGTCACGTTTGGACCGCCCCTGACCGAGAAAGCGACACACAATGCATTTTGGGTACTTTGTTTGGTCTAAAAACTTCGTGTTGATCCGTGTTGATGGCAAAATTAGAAGGAAAACACATAAATAACGCCATGGTGAATCGTTGTGTGTTGCACCAAGACAACTATTTGATATTCGCTGACACAAATTCCCAGCTGACAAATCAGCCCATTTCCAACGGAGCTTGGGCGCAATCTTCTGCATTTTCTGGGTGCTACATTGCTGGCTCGAATTGATATGGGAGGACTCCTTGAGTCAATTGCAAACACTTATGCTTTCCTCTTCAGAACTATTTGAATCATATTCATAACTGGATGAGTAACAAGAAAACATCTTCTCCGAATCTGAAGCCATTGTTTTGATTCTCGAGCAAGGCAAGACGTCTTGGCGTGACGTCACGAACAAGGGGGTGGGACCTTCCGAAACTGGCCATTTCCGGATTCATTTTGAAGTCATTTTTATTGGTGTTTTTTCATTTAACTAAACATATCAGCCTGCCTGATTTGGGTATTTTAGATGCTATAAAACGTTTTTCTGATGTCAGTGGGAAACAAAAAAAATGGTGCCGGTTGTCCTTTAAACGTAGTGTGTACAAACCTCATAGCACAGTAAGAACACTACAACCCAATTTATTAACTGTCTTTCAAATGTGAAAAATATCCTTGATTAGTTAATAAATTTGTCTCAAGGAGTATGGCGTTTACATACTATTTCACAGATACTTGGAGGAGGAAATGGAAATAGATTAAAATAACATATGCACTGTGATTTATCAAGATTGCGTCTGTTTTTAATATGTTTTCATTGAAGGGGCAAAGTGAAAGAAATCAACATTTATTGAAAAATGGAATCACTTTCAACATTCAAAACATATTACACAACGAAATATTCAAGCTCAATAATACCTACTTATGTTAAATTCCGCCAAATCATAGATGGTTTGTCCTGACCGCACGCTCAACAAACTCTCCAGTGACGCCCTCGCCTTCAGGCGCAAACAGTACACGTGTACCGTCGCCAAGCACACAGACATAGGCTACCTGCAGTTGAAATTTGCATACTCGGCACGGCAGCCAATCAGAAGCCTGCTTCTTTCTTCCGGACTTTCGCAAGCGTTATAAAGTCGTGCAATTGCATGTCATTTTCCAAAATAGATGCACAGAACCTCAGCCCAGAAGAAAGATTCAAAAGAAGCTAACAACATATGTGACGCTGCAAAACGTAAATTTACATTAAACTGTGACTGTAAAGTGTACGTGAGACTCATGAAAGGGGCTTAGTGGCTTGTAGGAAGTATTGCAAACGATGCATTGTGCACCACAATGACAATCGACGACTGCAGCAAAATCTACAGCCATGCACATTTACCGTAAATTAAGCAGGGTAGCGTTTGTTGTAGTTACATTCTTGATTTAAAAAAAACTTTATACTTTGTGACAATGTTTTTTAATGTGATTAGTTGTCTCATTGTGCTTCAAGTTGTGAAAAATGGGGTAGGCAACTTTTCAGTTATCTGCCCTGTTGTCCGCTAACTTTTTGTCATGAGTTTCAGACACTGTTTTTACTATAATTTGGGCAAGTTCGGCGGGCCGGATTAAAAAGCCTCACGGGCGTATGTGGCCCGTAGTTTGCCCATCTCTGCCCTAAAGCCTTCATTTTCTTGAAAAGATGACCCCGCACCTTATACTGCGGTGCGCCTTATGTGTCATATTGAGCCACAACCGGTCTTGCAACAAACGTCAGCAGCCACCGACTCGACCCCCCTCCAGGGGTAAGAATAATACATTTTATTTCAAGCGCCTTTCAAAGCTATCAGGGACACTTTGTAGTCACAGACAAGCACAGATACAATAATAAATAAAATACAATTATAAATAGAAACAAGAAATAGAGCTACACAGAAAATGCAATTTTAAATAGGTGGGTTTTGATATGGGATTTGAAGGTGGGAAGAGAATCGATGTACTTCCTGAGGCTGCTAAAGAAGCATGGCCTGCCACAGGAGGTGCTTCAACATTTCTACACGGCCGTCATCGAATCCATCCTGTGTTCTTCCATCACCGTTTGGTTCGGGGCCGCCACAAAAATGGACAAAATCCAACTTCAACGGACAGTTAGGACAGCGGAAAAAACCATTGGCACCGCCCTACCCACTCTCAAGGACTTGCACACTGCAAGAATCCAAACTGGGGCTCGGAAAATCCTACTGGACCCTCTGCACCCTGCCCACCACCTTTTCCAGCTACTCCGCTCAGGCAGGCGCTACCGATCCATGCACACCAAATCCAGCAGACATTTAAACAGCTTCTTCCCCCAAGCCATTAACTCTTTGAACTCTCTGAACTCTTTCAACAGTAGCCCAAATGGAACTGTATAGTGCCACTTAGCAATTTTTTGATGATGATACTCGTGCAGCGTGTTCTATCGGAAACAAATTCCTTGTGTTCTACATACTTGGCAATAAAGATGATTCTGATGTAGAATGTAAAACCAGCCTATACTGCAGCAACTTAAAATGTAGTGTGCCTTAAATTTGGAAAACTGTGATCTATTTATATATTATATTCTGAAAACTTTTCTATATTTATATATTTGGAAAACGTTTTTCATTCATTGAATGTGCGCCTTATAGGCCGCTATGCTGTATATGTGGAAAAAGTTTGTAAATACAACATTCATGGGGATGCCCCTTCCCATACCTATTTGACCTTCTTCAAATTTCTATTCCCTCTCGTTCCCTCAGATCCCCTTCCGCCCTGCACCTCTGTGTGCCCCCCTGCCCGTCTCAGCACGATGGATGACAGAGCTTTCAGCTGCTCTGCCCCCAAACTCTGGAACGCACTTCCTCCCAACATTCGTAACATCGATTCTCTTCCCCCCTTCAAATCCCATCTATTTAAAATTGCATTTTCTGTGTGGTTCTCTCGTTTCTATTTATAATTGCATTCTATCTGTGATTGTATTATAGTACCTATGCTTGTCTGTGACTGTAAAGTGACATTAAGAGCTTTGAAAGGTGCTTAAAATGCAAGGTATTTATTATTATTATTTATTATTGCTGCTGTGGACTGCAAATTTCCCCATTGTGGGACGAATAAAGGTATTCTGATTCTGATCATAGACCGTAAATACAGTACATGTGTATGTTTAAGTCTTATCTTACTATGTGCATATACAATATGAGTGAGGATATGTGTATTGAGACCTGAGGTGGAGTCTGTGCCTGTGTGTGTGTAAGCTCGACAACGGACCACAGATGCACATGGCTGTCTTCACGATGATCGTGGACATGCTGCAGTCTATCCGACATCCAAGATGAGGTCCGACACTTGGCGGGGGTACACCGTGAACTGGTTGCTAGCCAATCGCAAAGTCTGTCCCCGGGACGCAGGGACAGGCTTGAACGCGACACTCAAAAACGGGGAGATGGATCGTCAGGGTGACAGAAGCTTACCAATTTGTCTTCCTTAGACATGGCCTTTTTGGCTTCTGTCTGAGCCTTGAAGTAGTCGGACATCTCCGAAAAGTTGCATTTGTTCAAATCTGTGATCTTTGCTTTTTCCTCCGATGTCATTTCCTGCAGTTGGAAAAATATCCTAGTAATTAAAAAAAAAAAAAAAAAAAAAAAAAAAAGACTTGCAGAAACTCTCAAGAGACACGGCGGATTCTTTTCCACCTACTTTCCGCCAATCTTTAAAAAAGTTTTTTCGAAAGATGTCCTTTGTGGTGTATTCGTGATCCAGCATTTTGGCAAAGAACGTGGCCACCTCTTCTGCCTCTGGGCTGAGCCTCATTGGCTTACCTTCAACATAGATGGGTAAATCAATCAATACAATATGGTGATCGGACGGGTAAAAGTGGCGGCAGGTCAACACCGGTTTCGTACCATCATAGTAGAAATTGACTTTGCTCGGGAGGGGCTCATATGGAGGGGCAAACAGGGGACCTTTATGCTCCAGAAATTTCCACTTCACACCATCGGTGTATCTCTCCTCTTCCCACCTGGAGTCAGCGTGAAATATAGGGCGGTGTATTTTATATACCATATTTTCCAGTGATGAGAAGGTTTCTTCAGCCGTCATCTGTACAAAAGTGAAGGTTTCGGACGTTTCGCCTCCTATCCAAGAGGCTTCGTCAGCGAACTAAAGTCTGACTGGTCGTATCGGCCCCATTTATATATCCCTAATGTCCAGACCTTTTTTTTTTATAAAAAAATTTATAAACAAATCCATGGTTGTGCTATGGGCTCACCAGTTTCACCCATAGTGGCTGATCTTTACATGGAAGAGATGGAGAAACAGGCCCTCACATCCTTCCCAGGGACAAAACCTAGACACTGGTTTAGATATGTGGACGATACTTTTGTCATAATTAAGAAACAAGAAATTCAATCCTTCACAGATCATCTCAACTCTGTCGACTTCAACATTAAATTTACTCGTGAGGACATTCAAGAGAACCAACTAGCCTTCTTGGATTGTAAAGTAATTATAAAAGAGGACAGAGCGCTAAAAACAGAAGTCTTTAGGAAGGCTACGCACACTGACCAATACTTACTTTTTGACTCTAACCACCCTTTACAACATAAACTAGGAGTTATCAGAACCCTCCAGCATAGGGCTAAACTAATACCAACTAGCACTGAAGGTAGAGAAAAGGAGTCAAAACATATCAGGAGAGCACTCACTAACTGTGGGTACCCTCAGTGGTCATTCAACAAATGTCAGAAAGAAAGAATAGCGAACGAAACCAATAATTCTCAAGATTCTAAAAGGAGAGCAGTAGCAGTACCGTACATTGCAGGAGTTTCTGAAAAATTACAAAGAGTCCTTTGGCAACATAAAATTCCTACTTATTTCAAACCGATAAACACGTTAAGGCAAAAATTAGTGCATCCAAAAGATAGGCTACCAAATGAAAAACAAAGTAATGTAGTTTATTCCATACATTGTAAGAATGAAAATTGTAAAGAGCAGTACATTGGGGAGACTCAACAAATTCTCAAAAAAAGACTTTATCAACATCGCAGGGATAATACTAGTGGGCCTCAATCGGCAGTACATTTGCACCTAAAAGCTACTAACCACTCATTTGACGACAATGAGGTTAAAATCTCAGCGAAAGAACATAGATGGTTTGAAAGGGGGGTAAAAGAGGCGATTCTTATAAAACAACAAAATCCTTCATTAAACCGGTCTGGTGGTGTGAGGTTCAATTTGGATCATTCATACAATAGCCTGCTCAGGCAAAACAGGTTAGGCAACTTTCGCAATGCTGATGAGGGTCGTTATGCTGATGAGGTGATACCGGGGGGAGTGGGGGTAATAGGCCAATCGTTAGTCAGGAATGTAGGAACAATCAGTGGGGCCACAGGGGGGGGTCCCGCGCCCCCCCCAACCTGAGAGTAGGGACCTATCATAGCTGTGTCCGGCGCCACCAGGTCTGGACATTAGGGATATATAAATGGGGCCGATACGACCAGTCAGACTTTAGTTCGCTGACAAAGCCTCTTGGATAGGAGGCGAAACGTCCGAAACCTTCACTTTTGTACAGATGACGGCTGAAGAAACCTTCTCATCGATGGACCACTCCTGTACGACTGAGAGCTTACACAGACATATTTTCCAGTGTATAAGGTGCACCCCAAAGCCTTCATTTTCTTCCAAAGATGACTTAAAACGCCATGCACCTTGAAGGTGGGCAGTGTCTGAAACTAAACAAAAAGTTTCCGGACACCAGAGCAGACAACTGTGAAAAGTTGCCTGACCAGCCATAAAGTTGCCTGCCCCATTTTTCATAACTTGAAATACAATAAGACGACTTATCGCGAAAAAAAACCTTGTTGCAAAGTATTAAAGATTGATAATCAGAATATATAACAGAACAACACTTTAAAACGTACCTACCACAAATGCTCCCTTGCTTAATTTATGGTAAATATCCCTTGCTGATGATTTTGCTCCAGTTGTCGTTTGTCCATACACAGTTGGGCATGCTGCACAATGCGTTGCGTCGTCTGCTACAAGCCACGTGAACTCCTCTTTCCACGATGCTTTTAATGTATGTTTACGTTTTGTAGCGTCATACATTTTGTTAGCTTCTTTTGAATCTTTCTTCTGGGGCTAAGGTTTTGGCTTGATTCCTAACCACTTATCCATTTACCTCGTGTTCTCTGTGCGTCTACTTTGAAAAAATGATATGCAAATGCACCCGGAAGCACAAAGTTATTCGATGCAGGCTTCTGATTGGCTGCTGAGTATGCAAATTGCCAAACTAACCGAAATTCTGAAATTTCCAAAACGAACGAAGATTTCCAAATCGGAATCTAGCAAACGCTTCATTTGAAAAAATATCCTTTTTTTAAAAAGTTGTCGGCCACCCTGGCGGAGACGTTCTGTAAGGTGTACGCCCGACATAAAAGTTGCACGCCCCGGGCATACGTTATTTCAGACACTGCTCCTTATATAAGGCCACATTGAGCCATAACAGGGCTGGCAACTACTGTCAGCAGCCACTGACTCCATCCATTCAACCACCCTGCCCCAAATAGAGGAAGTCATGCGTAACCCCAGCCTTTACTGTAGTACCATATGTATGGAAAACTAATATTTATATTTGGAAAACGTTTCTCATTCATTGGGGGTGCGCCTTATAGGTCAATGTAATAATGTATGGAAAAAGTTTGAAAATACATCATTCATTGGGGGTGCACCTTATACACTGAAAAATACGGTATAAATTTAAATGGCATGAAAGAATTGCACCAACTCACCATTTCCATTTCTCTTCCGGTTCCTTTTTTACTTTCTTTTTTCCATCAGCACTTTCTCCTTTTTTATCTTTTGTCTTTTTAGACTTTGTGTCCTAAAAGGGGAAGAGAAATGAGAAGAGTGCACCCAACCCAAATTCGACACTTGCATTACAAAGATGAAGATAAATAAATACAGGTAGCATCCGACTTACGACCGGCTCGAGTTACGACCACCCATACTTGCGACCATGACCTTCAGACCCTATTTTAAACATTTTACGCCTGGCACCGCAACACGCTAGCAGGCCGGCAATGCGTACGACCATTTTTGCAAGCCAGCATCTCACTCTCGTACAGCAATCGACTGTGTGATGGCACGAGAGGGGGGAGTTTGCGAGTCAGCCTCAGAGTCTCTATTCAAAATTTAGAATGGATTTCGAACTTACGACCGTTTGGTCGGAACGGAACTTGGTCGTAAGTCGGATGTTACCTGTACTTTGAAAAACCCCAAAGTCATCTAGGCTGTCCGGAGAAAATAAAATTAAAACCAAGACAAAAGCTCAGAGTGCTTACAAACTCGACATGGTGTTTTTGTTTATTTTTATATGCCAGTGTATTGTCTTTATGAGTTTTGTTTTGATTGTATTCAAACAGAAGTCGTCTTTGCACAATTTTTAAAAAAGGCAGCGCGGTAACAACACTGTACGTTGAATACTATGTTTCCATTTCCTGTAATCTCTGAGTGAGGTGGTTCTCACTTTGTTGATGCTAAATCTGGAATATCGTCAAGGCTACTGAGTTGAAATCAAATTGAATACCTTTGTCGAAATTTTGGTTTAATTTGACACGTTCACTAGTATTGCATTGCGACGTTGCACATAAGCCAACATACTAACTTACCTCCATTTGTTTTCTTTTTTTGTCCTTCTTGTCATTTTCTGTCTTAACCTTTTTGGCCTTAAAATCATAACTGAAACATGAGCATTCACAAAACCAAGTGAGACCAGAAAGATTGTTAACGTGATGAATGGCAGGTTTAAACATTGACCGGGCACTCACTCGTCATCATCGTCGCGCTCTCTCTTGAGAGACTTCTCGTGTTTCGGTGAGAGGTAAAAGTCATCGTTGGGCTCACACTTGACGTGTGGTGGGCTGAAAAAAAGCAGCACAACAATCAAGCTTCAATTTTTTTAAACATAGGATGGGCCATAGGTTTGTATCCAAAATGGGATGTTTCAAAGTGTGGATCTTAAAAGAGACGCCGAGTATCCATACCTGGCAAATCCATTCTCTTTCTCCTTTTTGATTTTAGCATCAAGGACTTTCATCTGCAAAAGGTTAACATGCTTGTTAATTAACGGGCATTCCCTTCAAAACCGTTTTGGAGGAATCTCACTTTCGGTGTGAGAGAACCAAGCAATCTTGGGCAACCAAAACACCCATGCCGAGACGGCATCGCAATGCACCTTCTTCTCCTTGTGCTTGTCCTTCAATTTCTCTGTGCTTCCGTCTTTGTGCTTCATCTTGTCCTTATCTTGATGTTTTTTGTCAGACGCGTGGTCACTGATGTGGAAATAAATGAAACACACAGCAGAGATCAGAATTGGTGGGACAAAATGTATATGGGGCTCACGCCACCCGAGTCAAGGAGGTGTGTGCTGTCTAGTTTGTACCCATTGCCGTGCTGCTTTAGTTTCTCCCGTTCCTTATCCTTCTTATGGTCCTTGTGTTTCTGTTCTTTGTATTTATGCCTGTGGGAGTCTACAAGAAAAAGGAGGTGGTTAGGTGAGGGCGGGGGGCATCTAAATCTGCACTCACTTTTGGGATATCCCCAACATGATGTGAGGTGTTCTGGTTAGTAGTTTTAAAGGTTGCTGTAGTTCGCTTGTGGTAACAAGTGCTTCTGCTCTGACGTGTCAGCGTTATTTTATTGTTTGCGCTTGCATTATGTACATTAATTCTGAATTTACCGCGCCACAAATTAGGATGAATGGTTGTCTGCTCACATCGTTTTAGGTTTGTCATCTTATTTCATTTTAACTTGTATGCATACATTGTATTATGACTGGATTACAATTTGGTATAACTGAGTTTTTAGTGCTTGTTTTTTAAACTTTGATTTGTTTGAATCACAGGTGTCACCCTATCCATTGGTGACCGCTCCTCCCGAAAAAAATACATATTGTTCCACGTCAATCCATTGTAAATTTGGTAAAACCAGACATTCATTCTTCATAATTATAGTATTTGTAATGAATGTTAACCAAACGGTTTGAAATGGTTCGATTCACCTCAATCCTTTTCTACTTGAACTCGGCTGTCAAAAGTTACTTTCTCTCGGGCAATTACGAATTTACCGGCGACCGAAACAATCACACCGGCGTCGACAATGAGGCCTTCGCTATCGCCGGTCGGTCACATCGCGTTCCCCAGCGAAAGCCCGGTGGAAGCGATATGGGACGCCCTCTCAGCCGCCCAGGCACGTTCGTACAGTCGGACACCTCGTAGGCGGCGAGCTCGGGTTCGGCTCGCAGCAGTCAGGCAGGCCGCTGCGCCGAAAAATAAAATGGCGCAGAGACTAAGTCCTCAACCCCCAAACCCTCACTTTCAGGTGGAAAATTCGCCCGCTGACCGAGACGGACGGCCACTTCTTACGCGACAAATCGTCAACACACCTCGAGCTCTGTCCAAATACCCATCCGAAGTGGCGATAGTATTTTCCCAAGAGCTGTGGCAAGACCTCCGTTTTGAACAATAGACGCTTGTGAGCGAGAGAGAGGACTTAGTCTCTGGACGCCATTTCTGTGCCCTGCTCGAAACTAATCCCAGGTTGTCATTTATCAACCAAAATATGTGGAAATTAGAGGGGCAGATAAGAGTTTTAATCGGGATGTATATTGGACCCTTACCGTTAACTCGAGAGCCACGGTCGATCTGAAATACATTAGAAAGGAGACACGGGTTACATTTCGTCGAAGCTAACCAGCCGGCGGCTAACTAACTTTGAACTTGCTGGAAATCGACTGCATCTTAGCTTCTTAGCTAGTTGAGCTAACGCGCGACGCTGACTGGCTAGTAATTTGACTTGGCTAAATCGAGACGGCTCGAACGCAATGCTAACACCACACTAAATCCAGCCTTAAGACACTTTATTCAAATCTTCGTCTAACCAAATAACAGATAAGTAACAACGCGTCAACACGCTGCTGTGTCATCATTAACGACCAGAGTACAAGTTGTCAACGCACTGTTGTTAATCGTTTATATCAATTACCCATAGTATCAATACAACGAGGAGACTTGAAGAAGACACTCGACCGACTTGCATTAGCAGCCACTATTCACAGTTAGCTAAATTACCCTGCCAAGCCAAACACATTGAACGCTAGCAAGCGTGTCCGCGCTGATCAACGATGGCGGCGTCACGAACAGTGCTCGGCGTTACCTGGTCTTCGTTGCGGGAATGGTCACCACTCATTTCCTAAGCGCTGACTCACAAACAAAATAAAATAAAAATGACAAACGTCAGGGGGGAACCACAAGACCGGCGAACGGCAGCAAGGAGAATGAAGAAAGGACTAGCTGGCTATGACCTAAGTGCCAATTGAATTGCAGTGCGCATGCGCTACATTTAAATGCTTCGCAGGCATGGAGCTCCTCCTTCCGAGAAACGTGTAGCCGTTTCGCAGTGGCTACAAGCGGCAGCAGCTCAACCTTCCCCAAAATCGCTACTTTTGGTTGTATCCATAGAACAGACTTGACGCATGACGCAATATGGTTACCATCACCACGTGGTCAATTGTACGAAAGATACACTTGTGTGTGAATGACGATATCTGGTCCTTGGAATTGTGTTGTTCTATGACTTCTTATGTGAAGGTAATTTGAAAGGTGCTTATAAATGAAATGCATGATAATGAATTAGAGTGAGGCCAACCAACCTGCCATCGGTAACCTAAAGAGGCAACGACACAAGCGATCACATAACAACTCGGGGAGTTTCAGACGACAGATGATGTGTAATGGAGAACGTAAAGGTCACCTGCTACGTTTTTGTGCTCTCGACACTGACAACAATTATCTGAACCAAAACTGTTTCTGCATCAGCAGTAATGTCCCAGTAGCTCAATGCCAACGCGCCTGTGGCGTCACACCTGTGTATGATTTTGAAGTGCGCCTTTCAACCCTTTCATGTCTTTCAATTCAGAATCAGAATCAGAATCAGAATACCTTTATTCGTCCCGCAATGGGGAAATTTGCAGTCCACAGCAGCAATTGAAGAGGGATGGGGTTGGGGTGGGAGTGAAAGGATAGAAAACAAGATATTCTAAGCATAACAAAATAAAAATAAATAAATAATAAATTCCAAAATAAAAAATAAATTCCTTGATCTCCTTGATGTGCGTCTCACCCTGACGCATAGCACACGCTTGAAAATGATATAAAAGGAGCTGTCGCGGGACAGAGAGATTGGGCGAACCACGGGGCAGAATCATCTCAGACTCATCTCAGACTCATCTCGGACTCACAGCCTCAAAGAGACACACCGCTCGCAGACCTGCTCAGCATCGCATGGAGTCTCACAGCACGACTTGCTCGACTCCACGCCGCGATCAAGCTCTGCGCGTCACCTGCCTGGGAGATCTGACAACGAACCTACTTACAAATAAAGAGAACCGTCAAACGCTTTACGCCCTTGTTTTTCTAAAACAAGTTGAATGGCTTTAGATTTGCGCACGTGTTGTTTGTACATCTGAAAAAAGTTTTAAGTTTACACACCAGAGCAAATTCCTTACCTACTCTGAGTTGAACGGAAATGAAAATTGTGTCTATCGCGCGTTTTGTTTCACCCGTGAGCAAGCAAAACAACATATGACGTGATATGACGGTTTGCTCAAGGCATGTTGAGTTGGCAAAGCTAATTCCATCCAGAAGAGGGCGGTAACATCTCCGTTACACTCTAAATTCACTAGCATCCAAGAACCTCATGTCATATGGAATATTGGAGAAAGGGTTCGCTTTCACAAACGCAAACTTTCAATAACAATTGTCCAACGCTCACAAAAAAAGAACGCCACGTGGATCCGATGAGTTGCACTGGAATATTTTCATACATTAAAAATGAACCACGACGTAATTGTTTAAACCCAGCATGACCGTGTTTAAACTTTTTCCAGTCCACTTGTTAAAAGAGATCGGAAAGGAGGTCAAGGAGGCACAACATACCTTTCGGGTCAATCGTGTGCTTTAATTGATTATTTATTGCATAAAATAGAAAGAAAACACAAAGGGTGTGTTCTAAATCTGCACCTTATACACTGGGAAATGCAGTAAAATTATCCAATAAACTATCATTTAAATTTTGTTTTACTCCTGACATGCCTGAAGGTAATTTTTAAAAAGCCGTCCTGAGTTTCCTTGTATTATATTTCCTTTTGAAGATTGCTGCATTTTGTGGCATGTCCCCCTGATTCCTCCCCATTTTGGATGTAATAATCAACATCTGGGTGATAAGTGTGAAGGGTTATTATGAAGGCACTGTTGCAAGAACAGCATGTCCTTGTCGTCAAACATTTAAGGCCGCTGACGATTTGAACCGGGAAGAGTAGTTGCTGAGTTTTGGTATAAAAACATGTAAGAGTCACACAGCAGCCTGCGCACAAGTTCAGGAGCACACAAGGGATTCGCCCGCGCCTGCTCCTCCTCAGACATGGAGAAAAAGTCACCCAGCTCCGGACATGCTCGAATCTCTGGAATGTTGAAGCCCTTTTGATCATCACCTGCAAGGAAGAGTGCGCTGCTTGAGATGAGACATCAGATTGAAAAGCGATCGAGGAGACAAAAGAAGTCAGAGTGCATCCTTATCTGCCCTTGTTTAGACTGCTTTATCACAGCAAAACAGTCACAAGCAACCGTTGCATTTTAAAAGCCAAACATGCCAGCGTTTGCACGAACATTTTCGGGAGGAAATACGTACAGCGATACCTTGGCTTACGAACTTAATTGGTTCCCAGACAGAGTGTGTAAGGCGAAAAGTATGTATCCCAAAAATTAATTTTGCATAGGAAACCATTAAAATGAGAATAATCCGTTCTCAGGTCCCCATAAAACATAATTTTCTACTTTCTTATTTTCTAAGCCTTAATCCATCCATCCATCCTCTGCCGCTTATCCGGGGTCAGGTCGCGGGGCAGCAGCTTCAGTAGGGAAGCCCAGACTTCTGTCTCCCTAGCCACTTCTTCTAGTTCGTCCTAGCAGATCCCGAGGTGTTCCCAGGCCAGCTGGGAGACATAGTCTCTCCAGCGTGTCCTGGCTCGTCCCCGGGGTCTTCTGCCAGTGGGGCACGCTCGGACCACCTCACCAGAGAGGCGTCCTGGGGTCATCCTAATCAGATGCCCGAGCCAACTCATCTGGCTCCTCTCTATGTGGAGGAGAAGCGGCTCGACTTTGAGCCCCTCCCGGATGACCGAGCTTCTCACCTTAACTCTCAGGGAGAGCCCGGACACCCGACGGAGAAAGCTCATTTCGGCCGCTTAAATCTGGGATCTCGTTCTTTCGGACACAACCCATAGCTCGTGACCATAGATGAGGGTTGGGACGTAGATCGACGTAGATTGAGAGCTTTGCTTTGTGGCTCAGCTCCTTCTTCACCACGACAGATCGGTACAAAGTCCGCATTACAGCAGACACTGCGACGATCCGCCTGTCGACCTCTCGCTCCTTTACATCCTCATTCGTGAACATGACTCCCAGATGCTTAAACTCCTCCACTTGAGGCAAAATCTCCTCCCCGACCCAGAGAGGGCACTTCACTCTTTTCCGACTGAGAACCATTGTCTCAGATTTGGAGGTGCTGATTCTCATCCCAGCTGCTTTACATTCGGCTGCGAAACGCTCGACAGAGAGTTGGAGAGCTCCAACTGAAGGCCCCAACAGTACCACATCATCAAAAGTCAAAGTCAGCTTTATTGTAAAATATCATCTGCAAAAAGCAGAGATGATATACTGAGGCCACCAAAACAGAAACCGAGAACACTTCGGCTGCGCCAGGAAATTCTGTCCATAAAGGTTATGAACAGAATCGGTGACAAAGGGCAGCCTTGGCGGAGCCCAACCCTTACTGGAAACGGTTCCGACTTATTGCCGGCAATGCGAACCAGACTCTGACATCGGTCGTACAGGGACTGAACGGCCCGTATCAGGCGCTCCTGTACCCCATACTCCAAGCACCCTATTTGCAGTCCACAGCAGCAATTGAAGAGGGATGGGGTTGGGGTGGGAGTGAAAGGATAGAAAACAAGATATTCTAAGCATAACAAAATAAAAATAAATAAATAATAAATTCCAAAATAAAAAATAAATTCCTTGATCTCCTTGATGTGCGTCTCACCCTGACGCATAGCACACGCTTGAAAATGATATAAAAGGAGCTGTCGCGGGACAGAGAGATTGGGCGAACCACGGGGCAGAATCATCTCAGACTCATCTCAGACTCATCTCGGACTCACAGCCTCAAAGAGACACACCGCTCGCAGACCTGCTCAGCATCGCATGGAGTCTCACAGCACGACTTGCTCGACTCCACGCCGCGATCAAGCTCTGCGCGTCACCTGCCTGGGAGATCTGACAACGAACCTACTTACAAATAAAGAGAACCGTCAAACGCTTTACGCCCTTGTTTTTCTAAAACAAGTTGAATGGCTTTAGATTTGCGCACGTGTTGTTTGTACATCTGAAAAAAGTTTTAAGTTTACACACCAGAGCAAATTCCTTACCTACTCTGAGTTGAACGGAAATGAAAATTGTGTCTATCGCGCGTTTTGTTTCACCCGTGAGCAAGCAAAACAACATATGACGTGATATGACGGTTTGCTCAAGGCATGTTGAGTTGGCAAAGCTAATTCCATCCAGAAGAGGGCGGTAACATCTCCGTTACACTCTAAATTCACTAGCATCCAAGAACCTCATGTCATATGGAATATTGGAGAAAGGGTTCGCTTT
Source organism: Hippocampus bargibanti (assembly GCF_051943395.1). Lineage (NCBI taxonomy): Eukaryota > Metazoa > Chordata > Actinopteri > Syngnathiformes > Syngnathidae > Hippocampus > Hippocampus bargibanti. Next base: position 19,185,033 of record NC_142745.1, read on the forward strand.
CACAAACGCAAACTTTCAATAACAATTGTCCAACGCTCACAAAAAAAGAACGCCACGTGGATCCGATGAGTTGCACTGGAATATTTTCATACATTAAAAATGAACCACGACGTAATTGTTTAAACCCAGCATGACCGTGTTTAAACTTTTTCCAGTCCACTTGTTAAAAGAGATCGGAAAGGAGGTCAAGGAGGCACAACATACCTTTCGGGTCAATCGTGTGCTTTAATTGATTATTTATTGCATAAAATAGAAAGAAAACACAAAGGGTGTGTTCTAAATCTGCACCTTATACACTGGGAAATGCAGTAAAATTATCCAATAAACTATCATTTAAATTTTGTTTTACTCCTGACATGCCTGAAGGTAATTTTTAAAAAGCCGTCCTGAGTTTCCTTGTATTATATTTCCTTTTGAAGATTGCTGCATTTTGTGGCATGTCCCCCTGATTCCTCCCCATTTTGGATGTAATAATCAACATCTGGGTGATAAGTGTGAAGGGTTATTATGAAGGCACTGTTGCAAGAACAGCATGTCCTTGTCGTCAAACATTTAAGGCCGCTGACGATTTGAACCGGGAAGAGTAGTTGCTGAGTTTTGGTATAAAAACATGTAAGAGTCACACAGCAGCCTGCGCACAAGTTCAGGAGCACACAAGGGATTCGCCCGCGCCTGCTCCTCCTCAGACATGGAGAAAAAGTCACCCAGCTCCGGACATGCTCGGATCTCTGGAATGTTGAAGCCCTTTTGATCATCACCTGCAAGGAAGAGTGCGCTGCTTGAGATGAGACATCAGATTGAAAAGCGATCGAGGAGACAAAAGAAGTCAGAGTGCATCCTTATCTGCCCTTGTTTAGACTGCTTTATCACAGCAAAACAGTCACAAGCAACCGTTGCATTTTAAAAGCCAAACATGCCAGCGTTTGCACGAACATTTTCGGGAGGAAATACGTACAGTGATACCTTGGCTTACGAACTTAATTGGTTCCCAGACAGAGTGTGTAAGGCGAAAAGTATGTATCCCAAAAATTAATTTTGCATAGGAAACCATTAAAATGAGAATAATCCGTTCTCAGGTCCCCATAAAACATAATTTTCTACTTTCTTATTTTCTAAGCCTTAATCCATCCATCCATCCTCTGCCGCTTATCCGGGGTCGGGTCGCGGGGCAGCAGCTTCAGTAGGGAAGCCCAGACTTCTGTCTCCCCAGCCACTTCTTCTAGTTCGTCCTGGCAGATCCCGAGGTGTTCCCAGGCCAGCTGGGAGACATAGTCTCTCCAGCGTGTCCTGGCTCGTCCCCGGGGTCTTCTGCCAGTGGGGCACGCTCGGACCACCTCACCAGAGAGGCGTCCTGGGGGCATCCTAATCAGATGCCCGAGCCAACTCATCTGGCTCCTCTCTATGTGGAGGAGAAGCGGCTCGACTTTGAGCCCCTCCCGGATGACCGAGCTTCTCACCTTAACTTTCAGGGAGAGCCCGGACACCCTACGGAGAAAGCTCATTTCGGCCGCTTAAATCTGGGATCTCGTTCTTTCGGACACAACCCATAGCTCGTGACCATAGATGAGGGTTGGGACGTAGATCGACCGGTAGATTGAGAGCTTTGCTTTGTGGCTCAGCTCCTTCTTCACCACGACAGATCGGTACAAAGTCCGCATTACAGCAGACACTGCACCGATCCGCCTGTCGACCTCTCGCTCCCTTACATCCTCATTCGTGAACAAGACTCCCAGATGCTTAAACTCCTCCACTTGAGGCAAAATCTCCTCCCCGACCCAGAGAGGGCACTTCACTCTTTTCCGACTGAGAACCATTGTCTCAGATTTGGAGGTGCTGATTCTCATCCCAGCTGCTTTACATTCGGCTGCGAAACGCTCGACAGAGAGTTGGAGAGCTCCAACTGAAGGCCCCAACAGTACCACATCATCAAAAGTCAAAGTCAGCTTTATTGTAAAATATCATCTGCAAAAAGCAGAGATGATATACTGAGGCCACCAAAACAGAAACCGAGAACACTTCGGCTGCGCCAGGAAATTCTGTCCATAAAGGTTATGAACAGAATCGGTGACAAAGGGCAGCCTTGGCGGAGCCCAACCCTTACTGGAAACGGTTCCGACTTATTGCCGGCAATGCGAACCAGACTCTGACATCGGTCGTACAGGGACTGAACGGCCCGTATCAGGCGCTCCTGTACCCCATACTCCAAGCACCCTCCACAGAACTCCATGAGGGACACGGTCAAACGCTTTCTCCAAGTCCACAAAGCACATGTCGGCTGGTTGGGCGAATTCCCATGCACCCTCGAGGACCCTGCTAAGGGTGTGGAGCTGGTCCACTGTTCCGCGGCCGGGACGAAAACCACACTGTTCCTCCTCAATCTGAGGCTCGACTTTCCGACGGACCCGACCCTCTAGAACCCCTGGATAGACCTTTTCAGGGAGGCTGTGGAGTGTGATCCCTCTGTAGTTGGAACACCCCCCCCAGTCCCTCTTTTTAAAAAGGGGGACCACCACCACGGTCTGCCAATCCAGAGGCACTCTCCCCGATGACCACGCAATGTTGCAGAGGCGTGTCAGCCAGGACAGCTCCACAACATCCAGAGCCTTTAGGAAGTCCGGTCGGATCTCATCCACCTCCGGGGCCTTGCTACCGAGGAGCTTTTTAACCACCTCTGTGACTTCAGCCACAGAGATCGGAGAGCCCACCTCGTAGTCCCCAAAGAAGGCGTGTTGTTGGAGTTGAGGAGGTCTTCGAAGTACTCTGCCCACCGGTTCACGACGTCTCGAGTCGAGGTCAGCAGCGCCCCACTCTCACTGTACACAGTGTTAGTGGTGCACTGCTTTCCCCTCCTGAGACGCCGGATGGTGGACCAGAATTTCTTCGAAGCGGTCCGGAAGTCGGCTTCCATGGCCTCACTGAACTCTTCCCATCTTCCCATGCCCAGTGTTTTTTCCTCGGCGACCACCGAGGCTTAAAACTACACAAAATATACCTTATTTTATGTATAATAAATGTGCTATGGTATTATAATTAAAGAAATAAACTGGACTATATAATAAAGTCGTTTTATTCACCTTTGTGATGGTCGTTGATACCTTGATGGCCGGTTTCATCAGCATGAAACATTTGATGAGGAACGTAGCCTTCTTCTTTTACCATCTTGAGGAATGATCCCTTGTAGGTGCTTTCTCTGCGATAATTTTATCTAGTTCCTCATCAATTGTGTTCTGTTGAGCTGGGTTGATAGCATTTTGCATCAAGTGTACAGATGGATTGTGCAGGTTGTTTGTGGAGCCTGATTGATGGGACCTTGCAGTCGACACTATGCCTTTGAACAATCAAAGTTGAAACTCTTTCACTGTCATCTGCCTGTCTCTTTAATGTTTAAACCACCTCCCCTCACTGCTGCGTTCTTGACCAATCACGTGGGTTTAACCGAAGACTGGGGGCGGGGAATAGAGGAGAAAAGAAGTCTGCAGCCATTTTCTTTTTGGAGAACGGCTTCACTCTCTCTCTGTCTGTAAACCCCACCCCCTGCACCGCTGCGTTCTTGACCAATCATGTGGCTCTAACCGAAGACTGGGGGCAGGGAATAGAGGACAAAAACAGTCGGCTGCCATTTTCTTGTTAGGAGAACGGGCTCGTTCGCAAACGACACATCACTCATTGTGGCAGATCCGTGTGTATCCCGAAAAATAGTTTGTATGCCAAGGTAAAATTTCCATAAATTTAACGTTCGTAAACCGAAAGGTTCGTAAGCCAAGGGGTTTGTAAACTGAGGTATCACTGTATGTCATTGCCCCCTCCAAAAAAAAGGGGTGAAGAATCCTCACCGCATCTGTCGGCCATGCTGTCAAAGAAGAGCCAGGAGTGTTGGTCGGAGCCGGATTTGACAAAGGACACGTAGTGGCTAGTGTGAATGCAAAGCACAGCAAACAGCTGCATGGTGTGCCGAGGCGCAGGGGAAGCCGCTTGGGAAGCCGCGGCGACCTCAGCTGGAAACGACAGAAGTTTTGGGGAATGCCCCCGTCGCGAGGAATGACAGTGTACCTTCAAAACAAAGAGTAACACAAAATAAATTGAAAGTACCGTATTTGCAGGTCTATAAGGTGCACCCAAAAGCCTTCATTTTCTTGAAAAGATGTCCCTTATAGGCTGGTGCTTATATGTGTGATCATATTGAGCCACAACAGGTCTCGCAACGACACACCCCCTGTAGAAGTATTGAATAAGCCCAGCCTCTACTCTAGCGCCTTATAATGTGGTGCGCCTTACACTTACAAAAATAAATAAAATATATTTAACCGTCAAACGCTTTACGCCCTTGTTTTTCTAAAACAAGTTGAATGGCTTTAGATTTGCGCACGTGTTGTTTGTACATCTGAAAAAAGTTTTAAGTTTACACACCAGAGCAAATTCCTTACCTACTCTGAGTTGAACGGAAATGAAAATTGTGTCTATCGCGCGTTTTGTTTCACCCGTGAGCAAGCAAAACAACATATGACGTGATATGACGGTTTGCTCAAGGCATGTTGAGTTGGCAAAGCTAATTCCATCCAGAAGAGGGCGGTAACATCTCCGTTACACTCTAAATTCACTAGCATCCAAGAACCTCATGTCATATGGAATATTGGAGAAAGGGTTCGCTTTCACAAACGCAAACTTTCAATAACAATTGTCCAACGCTCACAAAAAAAGAACGCCACGTGGATCCGATGAGTTGCACTGGAATATTTTCATACATTAAAAATGAACCACGACGTAATTGTTTAAACCCAGCATGACCGTGTTTAAACTTTTTCCAGTCCACTTGTTAAAAGAGATCGGAAAGGAGGTCAAGGAGGCACAACATACCTTTCGGGTCAATCGTGTGCTTTAATTGATTATTTATTGCATAAAATAGAAAGAAAACACAAAGGGTGTGTTCTAAATCTGCACCTTATACACTGGGAAATGCAGTAAAATTATCCAATAAACTATCATTTAAATTTTGTTTTACTCCTGACATGCCTGAAGGTAATTTTTAAAAAGCCGTCCTGAGTTTCCTTGTATTATATTTCCTTTTGAAGATTGCTGCATTTTGTGGCATGTCCCCCTGATTCCTCCCCATTTTGGATGTAATAATCAACATCTGGGTGATAAGTGTGAAGGGTTATTATGAAGGCACTGTTGCAAGAACAGCATGTCCTTGTCGTCAAACATTTAAGGCCGCTGACGATTTGAACCGGGAAGAGTAGTTGCTGAGTTTTGGTATAAAAACATGTAAGAGTCACACAGCAGCCTGCGCACAAGTTCAGGAGCACACAAGGGATTCGCCCGCGCCTGCTCCTCCTCAGACATGGAGAAAAAGTCACCCAGCTCCGGACATGCTCGGATCTCTGGAATGTTGAAGCCCTTTTGATCATCACCTGCAAGGAAGAGTGCGCTGCTTGAGATGAGACATCAGATTGAAAAGCGATCGAGGAGACAAAAGAAGTCAGAGTGCATCCTTATCTGCCCTTGTTTAGACTGCTTTATCACAGCAAAACAGTCACAAGCAACCGTTGCATTTTAAAAGCCAAACATGCCAGCGTTTGCACGAACATTTTCGGGAGGAAATACGTACAGTGATACCTTGGCTTACGAACTTAATTGGTTCCCAGACAGAGTGTGTAAGGCGAAAAGTATGTATCCCAAAAATTAATTTTGCATAGGAAACCATTAAAATGAGAATAATCCGTTCTCAGGTCCCCATAAAACATAATTTTCTACTTTCTTATTTTCTAAGCCTTAATCCATCCATCCATCCTCTGCCGCTTATCCGGGGTCGGGTCGCGGGGCAGCAGCTTCAGTAGGGAAGCCCAGACTTCTGTCTCCCCAGCCACTTCTTCTAGTTCGTCCTGGCAGATCCCGAGGTGTTCCCAGGCCAGCTGGGAGACATAGTCTCTCCAGCGTGTCCTGGCTCGTCCCCGGGGTCTTCTGCCAGTGGGGCACGCTCGGACCACCTCACCAGAGAGGCGTCCTGGGGGCATCCTAATCAGATGCCCGAGCCAACTCATCTGGCTCCTCTCTATGTGGAGGAGAAGCGGCTCGACTTTGAGCCCCTCCCGGATGACCGAGCTTCTCACCTTAACTTTCAGGGAGAGCCCGGACACCCTACGGAGAAAGCTCATTTCGGCCGCTTAAATCTGGGATCTCGTTCTTTCGGACACAACCCATAGCTCGTGACCATAGATGAGGGTTGGGACGTAGATCGACCGGTAGATTGAGAGCTTTGCTTTGTGGCTCAGCTCCTTCTTCACCACGACAGATCGGTACAAAGTCCGCATTACAGCAGACACTGCACCGATCCGCCTGTCGACCTCTCGCTCCCTTACATCCTCATTCGTGAACAAGACTCCCAGATGCTTAAACTCCTCCACTTGAGGCAAAATCTCCTCCCCGACCCAGAGAGGGCACTTCACTCTTTTCCGACTGAGAACCATTGTCTCAGATTTGGAGGTGCTGATTCTCATCCCAGCTGCTTTACATTCGGCTGCGAAACGCTCGACAGAGAGTTGGAGAGCTCCAACTGAAGGCCCCAACAGTACCACATCATCAAAAGTCAAAGTCAGCTTTATTGTAAAATATCATCTGCAAAAAGCAGAGATGATATACTGAGGCCACCAAAACAGAAACCGAGAACACTTCGGCTGCGCCAGGAAATTCTGTCCATAAAGGTTATGAACAGAATCGGTGACAAAGGGCAGCCTTGGCGGAGCCCAACCCTTACTGGAAACGGTTCCGACTTATTGCCGGCAATGCGAACCAGACTCTGACATCGGTCGTACAGGGACTGAACGGCCCGTATCAGGCGCTCCTGTACCCCATACTCCAAGCACCCTCCACAGAACTCCATGAGGGACACGGTCAAACGCTTTCTCCAAGTCCACAAAGCACATGTCGGCTGGTTGGGCGAATTCCCATGCACCCTCGAGGACCCTGCTAAGGGTGTGGAGCTGGTCCACTGTTCCGCGGCCGGGACGAAAACCACACTGTTCCTCCTCAATCTGAGGCTCGACTTTCCGACGGACCCGACCCTCTAGAACCCCTGGATAGACCTTTTCAGGGAGGCTGTGGAGTGTGATCCCTCTGTAGTTGGAACACACCCCCCAGTCCTCTTTTTAAAAAGGGGGACCACCACCACGGTCTGCCAATCCAGAGGCACTCTCCCCGATGACCACGCAATGTTGCAGAGGCGTGTCAGCCAGGACAGCTCCACAACATCCAGAGCCTTTAGGAAGTCCGGTCGGATCTCATCCACCTCCGGGGCCTTGCTACCGAGGAGCTTTTTAACCACCTCTGTGACTTCAGCCACAGAGATCGGAGAGCCCACCTCGTAGTCCCCAGACACTGCTTCCTCCAAGGAAGGCGTGTTGGTGGAGTTGAGGAGGTCTTCGAAGTACTCTGCCCACCGGTTCACGACGTCTCGAGTCGAGGTCAGCAGCGC
>NC_142745.1:19505000-19522500 GCF_051943395.1 Hippocampus bargibanti
ACACACTTGACTTTGAAGTCAATCCTCTGGAAAGCGTCGCTCGCCTCTTGAATCGCAACCCAGAGTGCACCTTTTTCTCGTTAGCGTGGCGATCAGCCCACAGTCAGTAACACACAACGAGGGTCTGATAGGCGTTTAAACCAACCACAAGTGAGCAAACATGGCCGCCGCGGGGAGGCAGCGTGTTTATTTCTGTACTCTTGAATGTCAAAATACAGTGATACCTCGGTTTACGAACCCCTTGGCTTACGAACTTTTCGGTTAACGAACGTTAAATTTATGAAAATTTCACATTGGCATACAAACTATTTTTCGGGATTCACACGGAGCACCACAATGAGTGTCATTTGCGAACGAGCCCGTTCTCCTAAAACAAAATCGCAGCCGGCTTGTTTTTGTCCTCTATTCCCCGCCCCCAGTCGTCGGCTAAAGCCACGTGATTGGTCAAGAACGCTGCAGTGAGGGGGTGGTTTCAACATTAAAGAGATAGGCAGATGACAGAGAGTGACAAAATGGATCGAAAACAGTTACATTTGGACTTGTTTCAACTTTGATAGTTCAAAGGCAGAGTGTACACTGCAAGGTTAAAATTCCAATCAATCAGGCTCCACAAATAACACGCACAAGGCATGTGTACACTTGATGCAAAAAGCTATCACCCAGCTAAACAGAACACAGTTGCTGAGGAACTAGGTAAAATTATCGCAGAGAAAGAACCATAATGGACCATTCCTCAAGATGGTGAAAGAAGAAGGCTACGTTCCTCATCAAGTGTTTAATGCTGATGAAACCGGCCACTCCATTCCATCAAGCCACCAACAACCATTACAAAGGTAAATAAAATGACTTTATTATAGAGTACAGTTTATTTCTTTAATTATAATACCATAGCACATTTATTATACATAAAATAAGGTAGATTTTGTGCAGTTTCAAGGCTTAGAAAATTAGAAAGTAGAAAATTATGTTTTATGGGGATCTGGGAACGAATTATTCTCATTTTAATGGTTTCCTATGGGAAATTAATTTTTGGGATACACACTTTTCTCCTTACACACTCTGTCTGGGAACCAATTAAGTTCGTAAGCCAAGGTCACTGTACACAGTGACACAAAACTATTTCAGCCGGCGCTGGGGAGTGTGTGTGCATATGCGAATGTTTTAGCAGCCTCCGCAGAGTGACACTTAAGGCCCTGCGCAAAACACGGCAGGCAGCCTTTTAGAAAGCGCCGCGCCATGTTTTCTACCCACTGGCCATGTCTGAACGGCTGCCCAGAAGCAGCCCCGCAAGCGTACTAACGACAAGGGGGAGGATGAAACGACTCCTACTCGGGAGAGGGAGCAAGATGATGAATTTTGTAAGAGCTGGCTCGGCGATGCATTTTACAGTCGTCACAGCGCCGGGCAGACACGGACGGCCCCGTGCCGACAGAGCGCAGTACGGCTTATTAGAGTCACTCTTTCTGTCCATGCCGTGTGACAAGTGGCTCTTTAATGAGCCGTCTGAAGTCAAACAAGAGGAAATAGCAACACAATACATGTTGAAGCTAGTCGCTAGCCATTCACCGGCGCTCGGATACGGTCCGCTAATCTCTCTCTATCTGGTCCGGCGCCGTGCGGAATAAGAATCTTGCCAATTGGCATCCGACAATCCCGGGGTTCATTTGCATAACGGCACTCCATGTCAGGTCAGACCGGTGGCGTGTTTTCTGCAGTTAATTACAGTCTGGAATGAGTTTTCTCAAAAGACAGAAAAATACATGATGGCGGCTGCGGTGCTTGCTCTTTCATTCTAATTTGGAAGTGACAAGATAAAACTGTGTACGGAGGTAATTGCGGAGAGGCGTCGGAATTACAAGTGCAGTGAAAGGATGTCGTCTGGTAGCAGGGGGGAGGCTAATACGCCATCCAATTTCTGCCCGTTTAGCATGCAGACTGCAAAGTCTTGCCTCAGTCACGGCAAACCTCATTAAGATAGAGCAAACGCATTCACTTGACAATGAAAGCTAATTCTCTGTACCCCCATCGCCGAGATATGGAGAGAAACGAGAGAAACCTAAATTGGGTCTTTGGGGAGAGGGTAAACATGAAGGTAGACCCCCCCCTCCCCCCAGACTGGACCAAACGTCAAAGGGATCGACATCAAAAGCGGACATACAATCGAATAATAATAATAATAATAATAATAATAATACATTTCATTTGTAAGCGCCTTTCAAAACTCCAAAGGTCACTTTTCAGTCACATGATCAGTTTTTCTGTGAGTGAGCAGCGGCAGCCACACATGCCAGCATTCACTCAACCCAGAAGTAACTCAAATAGATAGAAAGTTAGGTAGCTAGCTAACAGATAGCTCATAGATAGCAAGCGAGACAGATATATAACTATCTAGATCACCATATAGCTAATAAATAGCCAGCTACCTATCTAGCTAGCTAGCCATATAGCTAATAGATAGTGAATAGATAGCAAATGAATAGCAAATAGATAGCCAGCTAGGTAGTTAGATAATAGATAGCAAATAGATACCAAATGGATAGCAAATAGATAGATAGCTAGATAGCAAATAGATAGCAAATGGATAGCTAGCTAGGTAGCTAGCCACAAATCTAGTAGATAGCAAATGGATAGCAAATAGATAGCCAGCTAGGTAGCTAGATAATAGATAGCAAATGGATAGCAAATAGTTAGATAGCTAGATAGCAAATATACAGCAAATGGATAGCTAGCTAGGTAGTTAGCCAGATAGCTCATAGATAGCAAATAGATAGCAAATGGACAGCAAAGTAGATGGCCAGCTAGGTAGCTAGATACTAGATTGCAAATAGATAGCAAATGGATAGCTAGCTAGGTAGCTAGGTAGCTTGCCAGATAGCTAATAGATAGCAATTGGTAGCAAATGGATAGCAAATAGATAGCCAGCTAGGTACCGAGATAATAGACAGCAAATGGATAGCAAATAGTTAGATTGCTAGATAGCAAACATACAGCAAATGGATAGCTGGCTAGGTAGTTAGCCAGGTAGCTCATAGATAGCAAATAGATAGCAAATGGATAGCAAAATAGATAGCCAGCTAGGTAGTTAGATAGTAGATTGCAAATAAATAGCAAATGGATAGCAAATAGATAGATGGTTAGATAGCAAATGGATAGCCAGTTAAAGGACAACCGACGGCTCCGGACAAGTTGTGTCCATAATTTGTAAAATGGCTTCAAATGACTTCCACTGAGTGTATTTTAATAAGATTCCACTGCATATAGCTATATTTTATGTTTTAAGACTCGCTCTGAATATTCAGGAAGTCTTCTTTTTGAGTTGGTGACGGGTCCGTACATGACGTCACTAAAGGACCGCCCCCTGACCGAAAAAAGACATATTGTAGCAGTCCTTCCATCATGTCAATGTATTTAGCTGTACATGTTTGGTCTGAGAACCGTGTTGCACCCAAAAGCCGCCAGAAGAGGGAGTCCAAGCTCCATATAAGGAATTTATCAGCCTGTGGAAGCGGACGTGGCCACTGGAGGTCGCCATTTTGTGCCTTTTTTCTTTTTTAAATGTTAATTCTACGCCTGGCACCGCAACGCGCTAGCAGGCTGGCAATGCGTTAGTACATCCCTATGTTTAAATATTATATTATAGTCAGGTATACTGTATCAATATCATACCTACTGTAATATTTTTAGGGTCAGTACCCCCCCACCCCTCAATGTCTTCATTACATTTTACTGCAAAAACGTTTAGATAATACATACATAAATACATATATCATTAAATGAAAATAAAATAAAATCTTCTACTAAAACCTTACTAACGGCTCAATTTTTCCTAATTTACTGACAAGAAAACGCATATGCGTGTGTGATATCTCATTGCGCAATTTTCTGAACCAAATTTCACATGAATACTTTGAACAAGTTCCAACATATTTCGAGTAATAAACAAGTATGTTCTTTATTGTAGAGCATTGTGGCTTTTTTGGCTGTGGACAAATTTAATTTGTCCACAGCCAAAAAAGCCACAATTTAATTTGTCCACAGTAAAATAAATAATTTGAATTTGTGTTCTTACAATGTATAATGTTTATAAAAACATGAATGATATTACGGCAAAAAAAACCATGGTAAAATGTTTAATTTAACTGATTTCAAAATAAAATTGCGCCTGACCGGAACTTTTGTTTCTTCTCGAGACTTTTCGCACAGACTTGTTTTCTCTGTGGTCGACTTTGCTTTTTACGAGTGGCGATATTTGTTATAATTAGCATTACTGCTAATATTAAATGGTGAAAACGGTATCGAAAATATCTAAAAATTATATTTACCGATACTAACGTTCTTGTATGCCGTACACATCTAAAAACGTGCAAAAATTGTACAGAATACCGCAAAATACGGCCGGTTGACAGGTATGCAGTCCAGAACCCATTTTCGGTTGTAAACCGATATGCCATAAAAAAGAAATCGAAATTTTGGATCGAAAACCGAATTTGTTGAGAACCGAGACGTTTGAAAACCCAGGTTTGACTGTATTCACGCCAAAAAAAAAAACACATCAGGTGTGACCTTTGGTAAAGACGAGGTGGATTTGGGAGGAGACAAAAAGGGAGGAGTGCCTGCAATGGGCAGACGTCCACGCTTGGAGCACGCAGCATGGGACGTGACATTTAGCGAGAACAGCAAAATGTCATGTCAATTAATCAGGAACACCAACACCGACACGTATTGATACGCAGCGGTTCTTGCCCACCTCTTCGCTGTCTGCGAAAGAGCACGACCAAAGATGGAGCGCCATGGCTTGGAGACCCCTTTAATAATATTTCTGCTTCTTCAGCTTGAGCCTACACCGACAAATGGATTGGATCCATCATTTACGCCATGGCGGAGCGAAGCCCCCGGGAGATGGCGGACGCTTTTCCACTGTAGGGAGTTGTAAATTGCTTTTGAATAACCGCAGTCTAATTGACGGCAAAAGAATGCGCTGTCATAAACTGTCATCAACACATTTTTCACTTTGTACGCGCTGCAAGCCACACCGCCCCCAACTCCATCTCTGCGGTGACGAGGTTTTCAAAGTGTTTCTGTGAGCGACGCGGCTCTCCCTCAGGGGACCCAAACAGTGGAACAACTGGCTCATTAGAAGTAAAATAAGCATCAAAACAGTAGACGATAGAGCCGTGAAGCCTTCGGAGGAATGACAAGTCAGAGAGAGAAGAGTGCAGATGGATGGATGTGAGACGCTGGAGGATAGTCGGCGTGGGAGGGGAAGACGGAATAGTGGAAGAAATGCAGACACTTTGCTCCGATATGCACTGAATAATTTTCATGCACAGTATCTTGCTTGTGAGTGTAGTTAAAGGACAACCGACGCCTCCGGACAAGTTGTGTCCATAATTTGTAAAATGACTTCAAATGACTTCTACTGAGCGCATTTGACAAAGATTCCACCGCATATAGCTATATTTTACCTTTGAAGACTCGCGCTGAATATTCAGGAAGGAAGTCTTGTTTTCAAGTTGATGACGATGCCTGACGTGATGTCACGTCAGGAACGCCCCAGACCGCGAAAGCGATGCACAATACATTTTGGGTACGTTGTTTGGTCTGAAAACATTGTGTTGATGGCGAAATTAGCAGGAAAACACATAAATAACGCAATAGTGAATCGTTGTGTGTTGCACCAAGATGACCAAGACTACTACTACTGCACCATACAGAAGTTGACACAAACAACTGCACCATACAGAAGTTGACACAAATTCCCAGCAGACAAATCAGCCCATTTCCAACAAAGCTTGGGCGCCATCTTGTCCATTTTCTGGGACGCTACATTGCTGTCATTGATGGCTCGAATTGATATGGAAGGACTTCTTTAATCAATTGCAAACATTTATGCTTTCCTCTTCATAATTATTTGAATCATATTCATAACTGGATGAGTAACAAGAAAGCATCTTCTCCGAATCTGAACTCTCTGAAGCCATTGTTTTGAATCTGGAGCAAGGAGTTTCCTGACGTGACGTCACAAACAAGGGGGCGGGACTTTCTGAATCTCCCCAGTTCCGAGCTCATTTTGTGGCAGTTTTGGGACACTTTAAGTCATTTTTATTGGTGTTTTGCATTTGACTAAAAATATCAGCCTGCGTGTTTTGGGTATTTTAGATGCTCTGAAACGTTTTTCTGATGTCAGTTAGGAAATCAAAAATTGGTGTCGGTTTGTCCTTTAAGAGGCCCCCGTTCGGACACATTAAGAAGCTGTAGGAATCGAAATTTAGCCTCTAGTCCAAAGCTCTCTCGGAACAGTCGGTCAATAATTTCATGATTGCCATGGGCCACAGGTGTCAAAGTCAAGCACCAGGGGGCAAATCTGGCCCGCCCCATCATTTTATTCAGACCGCGAAAGCAAGTCAAGCTTGTCCGTCCGTGATGCTTGCTAAAGTCCCAACCAAAATTTAAAATTGTCCCATGTCAACCACAATCATCATCATCATCATTAACATAATAACACATTTCATTGGTAAGCGCCTTTCCAAACTCTCAAGATCACTTTACAGTCACTGAATCAGTTTTTCTGTGGGTGAGCAGCGGCAGCCACATGCGCCAGCGTTCACTCAACCCGGAATAACTCAAATAAATAAAAAGCTAGCTAGCAAGCTATTCAATAGCCAACAGATAGACAGCTAGCAAGCTCGCCAATAGATAGCTAATAAATAGCCAGCTAGCTAATAGATAGCCAGCTAGCTAGCTAGATAGCGAATAATAATAATAATAATAATTATTATTATTATTATTATTATTATTATTATTATTATTATTAAATAATAATAATAACAATTATTATAATTTTTACTTCAGATTGGAAAACTAGTAGTCATTCATTAATTTGTTGTTCGGTTTGTATGTAATATGTGCCGATGAAAAATTTTCATGGTTTCCCCAAATTCATAACGGCCCCCGAGAGGAAACTGTAACTACAATGTGGCCCGCCGCAAAAACTAACTTTTACACCCTTGCCTTGGGCTGACCACATTTGGTTTGGAAATCAATGAATATCTGAAAATAAAAGCTGCTCAGGCTCCAATCCGCCCGGGGTCCAATGGTGCCATTTGCTACAAATATTTTCGACAGCAAGAATGTTTCTCACCTCCGCACGCAGGTGTAGGCAGTAAATTAAGTTGTTTTTTTATTATGGAAGATTTCTCTTCAATTTGGCAGACTCCTGCTCCAGATCCTCTTCCTCCCTCCACCTCTGTGTGCCCCCCCACCCCTGCCTGTCTCAGCACGATGGGGAACAGGGCTTTCAGCTGCTCTGCCCCCAAACTCTGGAACTCACTTCCTCCCAACATTCGTAACATCGATTCGCTTCCCACCTTCAAATCCCATCTCAAAACCCACATATTTAAAATTGCTTTTTCTGTGTAGCTCTTTCTCTTGTTTCTATTTATAACTGTATTTTATTTATTGTATTCTATTTGTGATTGTATTTTATTTATTATAGTACTTATGCTTGTCTGTGACTGTAAAGTGTCCTTGAGAGCTTTGAAAGGCGCTTAAAATCTCCTCTTCTTTTCCTTTCGGCTTTTCCCTTCAAGGGGTCGCCACAGCAAATCAGTGTCCTCCATCTTTAGAGGTTTGATCCGCATGTTTGTTTTGGCCAAGCTTTTACGTCGGATGCCTTTCCTAACACAACCCTCTGTATTTATGCGGGCTTGGGACCGGCACAAGAAGACTTTGTGGCTACAGAACAAGCAACTCACTCAGTAAAAGCCTTCCAAAAACATTGAAAGCCGCTTAAAATGAAATATATTATTATTATTATTATTTTTTTATGAAAATGAGTAGAATGTCTACATTTTCTTTACTTGCACCACTGAAGAAGCTACTGTACTACCAATTTGTTTAAAAAGGTGATGTGGAGTCTTATCAGATATTCTGCCGTCAAATGTTGTCGGTCTATGAAAGATATGAAGGACCTTACCACACTCTAATATTGAAAGGAAGTGTGGACTCATTTGGGCTGCCGACAAAAATAGAAATCATCACATTACTGACACTGGTGGGAATTACATGATGGTAATTTCCCGAAGGAATACAATGTTAAGTCTTTCAAATTTTATATGCACTTAAGGACATTGAGAGATGTTATTGTTTGACTTTCAGAGTTGTATGTATACTTGAAGGAAGTATGATGTCATGGTAACATGGCCTCTATACATAAGAATTGCAGGGAAGGTGCATGACTTCTTTTTCCAAATGTACATGCAAAACTAAAACTGCCATCCTTCGCCACAAATGAGAATATTTCACATATACTATGGGAACACTCGTCTCTCATACCTTCATGATGCATGCTGGCACAGTCACTCTCGAGTGAGGACTCTTGACAAGCCTGGGGAAGAAAGCAGAGCAAGTCATCAAGAGAACGACCTTCAGTGGCAGATACATGTTGTGCTACATTAAGACGAAAAGATTGCTGCTACATGCAGAAATATTTTGGATTCAAAATACGTATGCAGAAATATTGTGTTGTTCCAATGCCCATCCACCCTTTACCCATTTTTCCCTTGGACGGCTTGTCCTCATTTAGGAGCCCTCTCACATTGAGTCAATTTGGTGACTTTGGTCGAGAGACAAACTCCACTGTGGACTCGACGCTGGTCAATCGTCATCCAATTAGTTTTACTGAAATTCCTATATTTCAGAAAATTGAGTCTTCGATTAACTCAACGGGTATGTGTGACAGGTTGTAAAGTATCTTATTTGGTATTTTGGTTGCATTCGCAACAAATGCTTTAGTAAATGGGATAACACCGTCGTCAATTGATGAAAACACATACATGCATGGGAGTAACATCCATACAGGATGGGTTTTGGCGAGATTCGACCCGACCCTGCTGTCTCCTTTGGATGCGTACGTAATTAATTTTCAACAACAAAGATAATATACTGCGTCACAAAACACACTTTTCAATCAACACTGACTGTCGTCACTTGTGAAAAGGCAGAAGTCGTAGAGACTATTGATAACAAAATAGCCTTTTCAACGTCGAGCTGTATCTAATATCGATGGCTGTGAGTGGCGCTCGGCCAGTGTTCTGTCAAGAGGATCCCTGTGCTACGTTCAGTTGAATATGTTTAATTTTTACTTTGAATCCTGGCGATGGCTTGAGATTGCACGGTACAGTTGGAAGCTTCAACGGTGCATTTCGGTGAACTGACCTCGAGTGACGTCATAACCACGCGTCTGTGGGGGAGTGTTGAATTGCAGCGTCACCTGCTGTTCGCTCATAAAACTGCATGATAGAGTTTTCATGACTTGCAAAAGAAACCCATGGAGTGGTACTTAATTTAAGCAAAAAAAAAAAGACTGAAGAGCCATTTGGGAGCCAAAAGAGATGGATCTTTTTCGTGAGCCGAGCCAAAACAACCGGATCTCTGAACTATTAAAGGACAACCCGCGCCTGCGGACAGGTTGTGTCCATAATTTGTAAAATCACTTCAAATAACTTATGTGTGTTTTACAAAGATTCCACGGCATATAGCTATATTTTATGTATTAAGACTCGCGCTGAATATTCAGGAAGTCTTGTTTTCGAGTTGATGATGATGCCTGACGTGACGTCACGTCTGGAAAGCCCCTGACCGAGAAAGCGACACACAATGCATTTTGGGTACTTTGTTTGGTCTTAAAACCTCCGTGTTGATGGCGAAATTAGAAGGAAAACACATAAATAACGCGATGGTGAATTGTTGCACCAAGACTACTGTTTGATACTAGTTGACACAACTTCCCAGCAGACAAATCAGCCCATTTCCAATGGAATTTGGGCGTCATATTGTGCATTTTCTGTGATGCTACATTGGAGTCATAACGGCTCAAATTGATACGGAAGGACTTCTTTAATCGATTGCAAACATTTATGCTTTCCTCTTCAGAACTATTTGAATCATATTCATAACTGGATGAGTAACAAGAAAGCATCTTCTCCGAATCTGAACTCTCGAAGCCATTGTTTTGAATCTGGAGCAAGGCAGTTTGTGAAGGAGTTTCCTGACGTGACATCACGAACAAGGGGGCGGGACTTTCTGAATCTCCCCAGTTCCGAGCTCATTTTGTGGCAGTTTTGTTTTGGGACACTTTAAGTCATTTTTATTGGTGTTTTGCATTTGACTTAAAATATCAGCCTGCGTGTTTTGGGTATTTTAGATGCTATAAAACGTTTTTCTGATGTCAGTTAGGAAATCAAAAATTGGTGTCGGTTGTCTTTTAAGAGGCCCCCGTTCGGACACACATTAAGAAGCTGTAGGAATCGAAATTTAGCCTCTCGTCCAAAGCTCTCTCGGAACAGTCGGGTCAATAATTTCATGATTGCCATGGGCCACAGGTGTCAAAGTCAAGCACCAGGGGGCAAATCTGGCCCGCCCCATCATTTTATTCAGACCGCGAAAGCAAGTCAAGCTTGTCCGTCCGTGATGCTTGCTGAAGTCCCAACCAAAATTTAAAATTGTCCCATGTCAACCACAATCATCATCATCATCATCATCATCATCATCATCATCATCATCATCATCATCATCATCATCATCATCAAACACATCATCAAGAAAGAATCTGAAGCCATTGTTTTGATTCTCGAGCAAGGCAAGACGTGCTGGTGTGACGTCACGAACAAAGGGGCGGGACATTCTGAAACCCGGCATCTCCGGGTCATTTTGAAGTAGTTTTGGGACACTTTAACTGATTTTTACTAAAAATGTCAGCCTGTGTGTTTTGGGTATTTTAGATGCTATAAAACGTTTTTTTTATATTGCTGTGCCGATGACCATTTTGTGTTTGGGAGCCTTTTACTGAGTGAGTTGCTTGTTCTGTAGCCACAAAGGGACATACGTCTTCTTGCGCCGGTCCTAAGCCCGGATAAATACATAGGGTTGTGTCAGGAAGGGCATCCGACGTAAAAGCTTGGCCAAATCAAACATGCGGATCAAACCTCTCAAGATGGAGGACACTGATTTGCTGTGGCGACCCCTTGAAGGGAAAAGCCGAAAGGAAAATAAGAAGATAAAACGTTTTTCTGATGTCAGTTAGGAAACAAAAAATGGTGTTGGTTGTCCTTTAAGTGTTGTTGTCATGAGGCTTTATGAGAAGGATTAAATGTGATTGTTTCCATGTTTTGGTGTTGTGAATTACAAGGTTCTCTGAAATTGATCCTTTGTCTTCAAAACTTTTGGTGGAAATAATTGTATTTTTTTAATGGGATGGTGGATTTACTTGTTTGTTTGTTGGGTTAAAAATTTATCAAGCGCATACAGTTTTTAATCACAGGACCACCGCTTTACGCGGCAATTTTACCTTTTTCATAGAGGGTTTGTTTGTTCATGCATACATATTTTTTTGCGAATGAACTGGTTGCCTCATTGCTGTTTGATGCATGCTCTGCATATTGTTGGTTTCTTCATAATGAATCAAAACACTCACCGAGCGCTTGCGGTTTTTGATCACAGGGCCAACACAATGCATCAGTTCCACCTTTTGCATTGAAGGTTTATGTGTGTATTTATTTGTATACTTTGTTTTTTTGTGTGAATTAACTGGTCGATATACTGTATTTGTACTGTGTTGTTGCGTCATTGCTGTTTTCATGTTCTGTGTGTTATTGTTTGTTCCATGATTTCTTAAAAAATAAACTTGACACGTCAGTTCTATTTTTTTTGCATTGAGTTTCTTTGTTTATTTCTGTTTATTTGTGTTTTCTTTTTTTATTTAACTTATTGCTTATCCCAAATGGGATGCTTTTTGCACACTCTGTGGGTGGTGCATCAGCAAAGATAAATTAAACTGAGCTGCCCCATCCCATCATATCAATGCCCCTCCCCCCGCCACTGCACATAATATCAATGGTCTCCCTCCCGCTCACACCCCTTCTGCATACATTTAAAGGACAACCGACGGCTCCGGACAAGTTGTGTCCATAATTTGTAAAATCGCTTCAAATGACTTCTACTGAGCGTATTTTACAAAGATTCCACCGCATATCGCTATATTTTACGTTTTAAGACTTGTGCTGAATATTCAGGAAGTCTTGTTGAGTCCTGACGTCACGTCCCGGAAGGAACGGCCCTGACCGAGAAAGGACACACAATGTTTTGCGGTACAGTGAGACCTCGGCTTACGAACACCTTACCTTACGAACTTTTCGGTTTACGAACGTCAAATTTATGAAAATTAAACCTTGGAATGCGCATTACTTTTCGCGTTACACACCCACCACGGCTGGCAGAGTGATCTTCGGATCTGGCCGAGTAATCTTCGGATCTTCGGCGGAAGCACACGACTGAACAGTGTTCCAGCCGGCGCACCTTTCCACACCCCCTCTCTCTGAATTCACACGTCGATCGCCTCCGAGGAGCTTTTTGCAGATAATTTTACTATTATGGGACCGAAAAAAAAACCCACCACAAGCTCGTGTTCAGCCGAAGAAGACACAAAACATAATCACCGTAGAGGAGAAGAAGGAGATCATTGAGAAACACGAACGAGGTGTGCGTTTGTGGCGTCACATGTGCACACCGCAGCTGCATGTGAATCTCAGCCTGACACATCTCTCACGCTGTGTGTCACTTCCCTGAGTGTACCTTTCTACGACCATTCTACAAATAAAGAGCCCGGTACTGTCCACCATTGCTACCATCCTTCGCCTAAAAGCTTTACACACAGGCGTTATTTAGTCGATGCTTTCACGTGACTAATGACATCGAAATTGTCACGTGCGAGTTGACAGCTGGGGCAGGGCCGCCGCTCGCGACCTCCACCACCCGAAGAAGACACTTGAATTTCATTTCAACGAGTCGCTGTCACCTCACGAGTGACATGATTACGACGCCTCGCGCCTCGCTGTGTCTTGTGCTGGCAAGTCCAAGAGTTTGCTTTGCCCGAGGTGATTGTTAGCCGCGATCGCGTACGTTTGTTCCCTTCCGGGATAGCGAATGTGCCATTTTATTTTGCCTAGCTTGACAGGCAGGACGGATCGCCCCGCCCGCCTTTTGTCGCGTTTTATTCCGCGTCCGTGGAATCATCGGACTCGCTCCTTTTGTTGTAATAAAATCTCTGCCAGCACCTACGGGACTCGAAGTGGATGCAGATGACATCGAGGAGCTTGTTGCTGACCATAATGAGGTCACAGAGGATTTGATTTGCCTTCAAGAGCACAAGCAGAAGCAGGCCATTCAGGAGTTGATGTGCAGGCTTTTATTGAACAGTTCCATCCAGAAAGGACTGTGGCTATGAGAATCATGAACATGATGAATGATAATGTGATGCCTCAGTTTCGTAAGATCTTACAAGTCAGAAAGTCACAGGTGTCAATTAAGAGCCACCAACGACCATCACAAATGTAAATAAAGTGACTTTGTTATACAGTGCAGTGTATTTCTTTCATTACCATACAATAGCACATTTATTATACATAGAATAAGGTATGTTGTGTGTAGTTTTAAGGCTTATTTAGTTGAAAATTATATTTTATGGAGACCTGGGAACGGATTATTCTCATTTTAATGGTTTCCTATAGGAATTTTTTGGGGGGATACACACTTTTCGCCTTACACACTCTGTCTGGGAACCAATTAAGTTCGTAAGCCAAGGTCCCACTGTACTTTGTTTGGTCTGAAAACTTCATGTTGATCCGTGTTGATGACGAAAATAAAAGGAAAATACATAAATAATGCGATGGTGAATTGTTGTGTGTTGCACCAAGATAACTATTTGATATTTGCTGACACAAATTCCAAGCCGACAAATAAGCCCATTTCAGACGGAGCTCTGGCGCCATCTTGTGCATTTTCCCGCAGTGCTACACATCCGTCTTGATGCCTCAAAATGACCCGGAAGAACGTCTTTAATCGATTGCAAACATTTATGCTTTCCTCTTCAGAACTATTGGAATCATATTCATAACTGGATGCATAACAATAAAGCATCATCTCCGAATCTGAAGCCATTGTTTTGATTCTCGAACAAGGCAAGACGTCTTGGCATGACGTCACGAACTGGGGGCGGGACTTTCTGAAAATGCCCAATTCGCACCTCAATTTTTTGCAGATTCACTTTAAGACCTTTTTATTGGTGTTTTGCGTTTGACTAAAAATAACAGTTTTTGTGTTTTGGGTATTTTAGATGCTATAAAACGGTTTTCTGATGTCAGTTAGGAAACAAAAAATAGTGTTGTTGTCCTTTAAAGACATCCATATCCCCTGAGTTATAAATGTATTATTATTATTATTATTATTATTATTATTATTATTATTATTATTATTATTATTATTATTATTATTATTATTATTAATTGCGGTGATTGGAGTTACAGTACCTTTCAAATCGTCACGTATTTCTTTCTTCCGACACACGGGGGAGCCCATCATACACGGAATACAAAACTCGAAGTTGACGGGCCTCAAGTCAAATTGAAAACAGTGTTTTTAGGGGGGGAAACAGAATAATTTTGATGGAAATGTGTTCTTATAAACCCTTTTATTATTATTATTTGTCTTACCATCTATTTGAGTTACTTCCAGGTTTAGTGAACGCTGGTGTGTGTGGCGGCCGCTACTCATCCGCAGAAAAAGTTATCCTATGACTGTAAAGTGACCTTGAAAGTTTTGAAAGGTGCTTGGAAATGGAATGTATTATTATTATTATTATTAGTAGTAGTAGTAGTATTATTATAAACCAAC
Source organism: Hippocampus bargibanti (assembly GCF_051943395.1). Classification (NCBI taxonomy): domain Eukaryota; kingdom Metazoa; phylum Chordata; class Actinopteri; order Syngnathiformes; family Syngnathidae; genus Hippocampus; species Hippocampus bargibanti. The sequence goes on from NC_142745.1 coordinate 19,519,728, forward strand.
GACTAACCTAACAACAGTAGATTCGTTTTAGGATGTTTCACAAACTGCCGTGTTCGTTCGAGCATTTATTGTTCTTGAGGGGTGAGTATGCTGTGGGAAGAATGTTTTTGGATTACATCAATTCATCCCAGTGTAATGGGAGAGCAATAGAGAGAGGAGTATGGTAATAACTTGGAGATCCCTTCTCCACGAACCCACTTCAAAGGGCCATGTGATGTTTTCATTATTTCCCCGAGCTACAAAGGTCATAGAAAGGACGCATTGTACATTCTAAGAATTCAGTTCAACTATCTGTCTAGCAACAGGAAGACCGCTCGTTCTATTACAGTGATACCTCGGCTTGCAAACTAAATTGGTTCCCAGACAGAGTGTGTAAGGCAAAAAGTGTGTATCCCAAAATTTAAGTTCCCATAGGAAACAATTAAAATGAGAATAATCCGTTCCCAGGTCCCCATAAAACAATGTTCTACTTTCTAATTTTCTAAGCCTTAAAACTACACAAAATACACATTATTTTATGTATAATAAATGGGCTATGGTATTATAATTAAAGAAATAAACTGTACTGTATCATAAAATCATTTTATTTACCTTTGTGATGGTCGTTGATGGCTTGTTGGAATGGAGTGGCCGGTTTCATCAGCATTAAACACTTGATGAGGAACGTAGCCTTCTTCTTTCACCATCTTGGGGAATGATCCCTTGTCAAGTCAAAGTCAAAGTCAGCTTTATTGTCAAATATGCTAATATGCATGACATACAGCACAGATGAAATTATTATTATGTAGGTGCTTTCTTCTCAATAATTTTACCTAGTTCCTCATCAATTGTGTTCCGTTTAGCTGGGTTGATACCTTTTTGCATCAAGTGTACAGATGGCTTGTGCGGGTTATTTGTGGAGCTTGATTGATGGGATATTTTAACCTTGCAGTCTACAACCCCCCCCCCCCTCACTGCTGCGTTCTTGACCAATCACATGGCTTTAACCGATTACTGGGGGCGGGGAATAGAGGACCAAAACAAGCTGGCTGCCATTTTCTTTCAGGAGAACGGGCTCACGGACAACACATCACTCTTTGTGGCAGCTCCGTCTGTATCCCGAAAAATAGTTTGTATGCCAAGGTAAAATTTTCATAAATTAAACGTTCGTAAACCGAAAAGTTCGTAACCCGAGGTATCACTATATATAAAAGTATAAAACGCATATTCGATATATGTAACTCTATTGACTCAACATTAGCTGGCTGTGCTATTTACAATGTGTGAGTCCAGATTTTATTTTTTCACGTGTGTTTATTAAGACGTGGTCAACCTGCAAGTTGCTGCACAATGCAATGACGCAATAAGTTGGAGCAAAAGTTTGAAGGACCACCTGCAGATGGTCCGACCATTCGGGGCATCGTAACACGGCCATAAAAATTGCTCTCAAGTCACTTTGTTGCAAAACAAGTGAACGCACTCAAAGGAGTTTACAGCACTCAAGTGCTCGACAAAGTGCATGCCTGGCAGGTGGCACAATGAGGCACAGTCACAATTCCACACCTGCACGCGATACAATGAAGTACAATTACAGAGAACGACAGAGTGACCTTCCTTATAGCGTGCATTCAAGGTGCTTAAATTTGACGACATGCTCAATTCCCATTTTCGCCCATGCTTTTTTTTTGTCACATTCGCACAAACAGTCAATTGTGATTCGGTGCCATCAAGTTTTCACTTCATCTTTGTCATTGCCAAACAAAAGCTTTGAATGTTTCTAAAGGTCGAGAACCGGTAACCATGTGAAATCTTTTGACATACAGTGATACCTTGGCTTAAGGACTTAATTGGTTCCCAGACACGGTTAAAGGACAACAGACACCGCCACATCAAATAAAATTACACATCACATAAAATTACTTCAAATGACTTTTACTGAGCGCATTTTACAAAGATTCCACCACATATAGCAATATTTTACCTTTTAAGACTCGCACTGAATATTCAGGAAGTCTTGTTTTCGAGTTGATGACAATCCCCTAAGTGACGTCACGGAGGGAACGCCCCTGACCGAGAAAGCGACACACAATGCATTTTGGGGTTTTGCGTCTGAAAACACTGTGTTGATTGCAAAATTAGAAGGAAAATTACATAAATAACGCGATGGTGAATCGTTTTGTGTCGCAGCCAATTGCGGTAACACGCATAAAGAAGGTGTAAGTTGACACAAATTCCCAGTGGACAAATCAGCCCATTTCCAACAGAGCATTTCCAACAGAGCGCCATCTTGTGCATTTTCTGGGCGCTACATTGGAGTCCATTTTGGGTACTTTTTTGTCTGAAAACACCATGTTGATCGCAAAATTAGAAGGAAAACTACATAAATAATGCGATGGTGAATCGTTGTGTGTCGCAGCCAATTGCGGTAACACGCATAAAGAAGTAAGTTTCCACAAATTGCCAACAGAGCTTGTGCTACATTGGAGTCCAGACGGCTCGAATTGATACGGAAGGACTTCTCTAATCGATTACAAACATTTCTGCTTTCCTCTTCAGAACTATTTGAATCATATTCATAACTGGATGAGTAACAAGAAAGCATCTTCTCCGAATCTGAACTCTCTGAAGCCATTGTTTTGATTCTGGAGGCAGTGTGTGACCAATAGTGATGTCACGAACTAGGGGGCGGGACCTTCTGAATCTGCCCAGATCCGAGCTCATTTTGTGGCAGTTTTGGGACACTTTATGTCATTTTTATTGGTGTTTTGCATTTGACTAAAATATCAGCCTGCGC
>NC_142745.1:20027500-20115000 GCF_051943395.1 Hippocampus bargibanti
ACAGCCACCATGGCACGTGGAGAACATGCAAACTCTACGCAGGAAGATCAGAGCCCGGATTCGAACCCTGCACCTCTACACTGCGAGGCGGACACCCTAACATTCCACACCGTCAAGCATGAATGCTCCATTTGCTCACTGTTCCTTTTTTTGGAACTTTCAAAATGTCACTTTTACAATTTAGAACTATAGGCTGCGGCAGAAATTGGGCTTTTCTATTTCAGCAGATTCACCAGCACCTGGAGGAGGCCCGCGGGAGGAAATGCAGCCTCATTTCACATCAACCTCGCATGAGATGAAGAAAAAAAAATTGGAGCACACAATGGCATTCCGACAGAACCCCAAAGGGGTGCGAGAGACACTTGGCAAGTGAAATACTTCTAAGTCTGAAACCATATCAAATAATAATAATGATACATTTCATTTATAAGCACCTTTCAAAACTCTGAAGGTCACTGTACAGTCACAGAATACGTTTTTCTGTGGGTGAGCAGCGGCAGCCACAGCATTCACTCAACCCGGAAGTAATTCAAATAGAATAGTAAGACAAATAGATAGAAAGCTAGCTAGCAAGCCAATAGATAGCTAATATTTAGCTAGCTAGATAGCTAGCCAGCCAGCCAGTTAGCGATTGTACGGTATTACAGAAAAGTCCAAGAGAATAGCCTTAGCACAATATTTCTTAGTAATGTCTACGTAAACAAAAGTCAAAAGAACAAAAAAACTACATAGATAATATGACAACATAAAGACACAGTCATTAATTCTTCATCACTTGCTGTACCCTCTTTGTGACATGAAGCAGTTCTAGATATAAGAGGAGAGGATCAGTTTCGTTTTCAGCAGTGGATCAGGGACGTCATGGTGGTATGTGCCTACTACAAGCTAAATGTTGAAACTAAACACGCAGCTGGAGCAAAATGTGTCTACTGCAGTGCCAGGGTTTTTGTCATTTTCACTCCAATTGCAGGACCCACAGAATATTGAGTTTTAGGACAACGTAAACATTCGATGCAGCGTAAGAAATGGCATTTTTGGGGGTTTCATTCTGAACCCTGAACCCACAAACTGCTCCAGTTTCCACACCTTCATCTTATATGAGAAAACGGCAAGCGCAGCACCAGGTAACCTTCGACGAGTGTGATCAAGAGACACACAACACAGTAAGCCAAGACAATCAATCAATCTCTTAGCGAGGACGACCAAAATGAAAGAGGCAAACATTAAAAAACCCAGCAGCAGCAAACGTACCTTTGAGAAGGTTCTGGCCGTGCAGCACAACCCTGGGAACCAGCACTGTGTAGAAGTTTTGGGAGAAGCCCGATCTGCATGGAGTTTTTGCAGACACGTCCACCTTATTCCCCTGCGAGGAAAATAAAAACAGCTCGTAAATCAAGTATATCAAAGTCATTTTTTTGCGGCAGGCCACATTGTAGTTGATGTGGTTGATGCAATAGAGCTACAAATATCATGCCTTTCTTGATACTTGCACGATGTACAGTTTTTTATGAAACGGTTTTGGAAAAAATATAATAATAATAATAATAATGTAGCCACAAGGGGGCACAAGCCAGTGTCTTATTGTGCCGGTCCCAAGCCCGGATAAATACAGAGGGTTGTCTGTGTAAGCTCTCAGTCGTACAGGAGTGGTCCATCGATGAGTAGGTTTCTTCAGCCGTCATCTGTACAAATTTGAAGGTTTCGGACGTTTCGCCTCCTATCCAAGAGGCTTCGTCAGCGAACTAAAGTCTGACTGGTCGTATCGGCCCTATTTATATATCCCTAATGTCCAGACATGGCGGCGCCGGACACAGCTATAATAGGTCCCTCTTCTCAGGTTGGGGGGAGCAGAGGACCACTCCCTGTGGCCCCACTGATTGTTCCTACATTCCTGACTAACGACTGGCCCATTTCCCCCACTCCCACCGGTATCACCTCATCAGCATTACGAATGTTGCCTAACCTGTTTTGCCTAAGCAGGCTATTGTATGAACGATCCAAATTGAACCTCACCCCACCAGACCGGTTTATGAAGGATTTTGTTGTTTTATAAGAATCGCTTCTTTTACCCCCCTTTCAAACCATCTATGTTCTTTCGGTAAGATTTTAACCTCATTGTCGTCAAATGAGTGGTTGCTAGCTTTTAGGTGCAAATGTACTGCCGATTGAGGCCCACTTGTATTATCCCCGCGATGTTGATAAAGTCTTTTTTTGAGAATTTGTTGAGTCTCCCCAATGTACTGCTCTTTACAATTTTCATTCTTACAATGTATGGAATAAACTACATTACTTTGTTTTTCATTTGGTAGCCTATCTTTTGGATGCACTAATTTTTGCCTTAACGTGTTTATCGGTTTGAAATAAGTAGGAATTTTGTGTTGCCAAAGGACTCTTTGTAATTTTTCAGAAACTCCTGCAATGTAAGGTACTGCTACTCCTCTCCTTTTTGTATCTTGAGAATTATTGGTTTCATTCCCTATTCTTTCTTTCTGACATTTGTTGAAAGACCACTGAGGGTACCCACAGTTAGTGAGTGCTCGCCTGATACGTTTTGACTCCTTTTCTCTACCTTCAATGCTAGTTGGTATTAGTTTAGCCCTATGCTGTAGGGTTCTGATAACTCCTAATTTGTGTTGTAAAGTGTGGTTAGAGTCAAAAAGTAAGTATTGGTCAGTGTGTGTAGCCTTCCTAAAGACTTCTGTTTTTAGCGCTCTGTCCTCTTTTATAATTACTTTATAATCCAAGAAGGCTAGTTGGTTCTCTTTAATGTCCTCACGAGTACATTTAATTTTGATGTCTACAGAGTTGAGGTGATCTGTGAAGGATTGAATTTCTTGTTTTTTAATTATGACAAAAGTATCGTCACATATCTAAACCAGTGTCTAGGTTTTGTCCTCGGGAAGGATGTGAGGGCCTGTTTCTCCATCTCTTCCATGTACAGATTAGCCACTATGGGTGAAACTGGTGAGCCCATAGCACAACCATGAATTTGTTTATAAAATGTCTCCCGAAATTGAAAATACGTAGTATTAAGGCAGATTTCCAATAATTTGCAGATGTGATCCGCTTTAAGTTTGGTTCTTTCATGCTGAGAAACGTCCGCCAGCAGTCTCGTCCTTACCACTGAGACTGCTGCTGGGGTTGGGACAGATGTAAAGAGAGAAGTCACATCGTAAGATGCCAATGTTTCCTCAGGTTCCAATATGAGGTCTTTGATCCTCTCTACAAACCCTGTGGCGTTCTCTCCGTGATATTCTATGTTAACAACAGGTTAGGCAACATTTGTAATGCTGATGAGGTGATACCGGTGGGAGTGGGGGAAATGGGCCAGTCGTTAGTCAGGAATGTAGGAACAATCAGTGGGGCCACAGGGAGTGGTCCTCTCCTCCCCCCAACCTGAGAGTAGGCACCTATCATAGCTGTGTCCGGTGCCGCCATGGCTGGACATTAGGGATATATAAATAGGGCCGATATGACCAGTCAGACTTTAGTTCGCTGACGAAGCCTCTTGGATAGGAGGCGAAACGTCCGAAACCTTCAAATTTGTACAGATGACGGCTGAAGAAACCTTCTCATCTACAGAGGGTTGTGTCAGGAAGGACATCCGATGTAAAGATTTTTGCCAAAACAAATATGCGAACCAAACCTCTGAATCCGATACCGGATCGGTCGAGGCCCGGGTTAACAACGGCCGCCATTGGTACTGTTGACCTTCAGGGTGCCAGTGGAAAATTGACTATTGTTGGTCGAAGAAGGAGAGGAGGGAGGTGTGCCCGGAGGAAAAGAGACAAATGGAACGCCAAGAGTATAGAACTAACAGTAGGAACTTTGAATGTAGGAACAATGACAGGTAAAGTTCGAGAGCTGGTTGACATGATGCAGAGAAGGAAGGTAGACATACTGTGTGTCCAGGAGACCAGGTGGAAAGGGAGCAAGGCTAGAAGCTTAGGGTCAGGGTTTAAGTTGTTCTATCATGGTGAAGACAGAAAGAGAAATGGAGTTGGGGGTATCTTAAAAGAGGAGTTTGTTAGGAATGTCTTAGAAGTAAAAAGAGTATCAGATAGAATGATGAGTCTGAAGCTAGAAATTGAAGGCGTGATGTTTAATGTTGTTTGTGGGTATGCCCCACAAGTAGGATGTGAGCTTGCGGAGAAGGAGACATTTTGGTTGGACTTTGATGAAGTCATACAGAACATCCCGACAAGTGAGAGGGTTGTAATTGGTGGAGACATCAATGGACATGTTGGCGCATGAAACAAAGATGATGAGGGGGTGATGGGCAGGTTTGGACGCCAGATGAGGAACGCTGAAGGACAAATGGTGGTTGACTTTGCTAAGAGAATGGAAATGGCTATTGTGAATACTTTCTTTCAGAAGAGACAGGAACATAGGGTGGCCTATAAGAGTGGAGGCAGAAGTACACAGGTAGACTACATTTTGTTTCAACAGCGTCATCTAAAGGAAATCAGTGACTGCAAAGTAGTGGTTGGTGAGAGTGTAGCCAGACAGCATAGGTTGGTGGTGTGTAGGATGACGCTGGCAGTGAAGAAGATGAAGAAACCAAAGGCTGAAGTGAGGACAAAATGGTGGAAGTTGAAAAGGGAAGAGCGTTGCATGATGACATTTAGGAAGGAGGTAAGACAAGCACTGGGTGGGCAAGAGGTCCTTCCAGATGACTGGCAAACGACAGCGAACATAATCAGAGACACAGGTCGGAAAGTACTTGGTGTATCGAGTGGAAGAAAGGTAGATAAGGAGACTTGGTGGTGGAATGGGGAGGTGCAGGAGTGTATACCGAGAAAGAGGTTAGCAAAGAAGAAGTGGGACACTGAGAGGACGGATGAGAGTAGACAGCAGGACAAGGAGATGCAGCGCACGGTTAAAGTAAAGGTGGCAAAGGCCAAACAAGAGGCCTATGATGACTTGTATGCTCGGCTGGACAGCAAGGAAGGTGAGACTGATCTTTACAGGCTGGCGAGACAGAGAGACAAAGATGGTAAGGACCTGCAGCAGGTTCGGGTGATTAAGGATAGAGATGGCAATGTATTAACAGGTGCCAGTCGTGTGATGGCAAGATGGAAAGAGTACTTTGAAGAATTGATGAATGAGGAAAATGAGAAGGAGCAAAGAGTAGAAGACGTGACTGTTGTGGACCAAGACGTAGCAAGCATTAGCAAGGATGGAGTGAGGAGGGCGCTGAAGAGGATGAAGGGGGGAAAGGCACTTGGGCCTGATGATTTACCAATCGAGGTATGGAAGTGTCTTGGAGAGGTGGCGGTGGTGTTCCTGACTGGGTTATTCAACAAGATCTTAGATGGTGAACAGATGCCTGAAGAATGGAGATGAAGTGTACTTGTGCCCATTTTTAAGAACAAAGGAGATGTGCAGAGTTGGACTAACAACAGAGGAATAAAGTTGATGAGCCATACAATGAAACTCTGGGAGTAGTTGAAGCTCGACTAAGAGCAAAAGTGAACATTTGTGAGCAGCAGTATGGCTTCATGCCAAAAAAAAGAGCACGACAGATACAGTGTTTGCTTTAGGAATGCTGATAGAGAAGTGCAGAGAAGGTCAGAAGGAATTGCATTGTATCTTTGTAGATCTGGAGAAAGAGTATGACAGGGTCCCCAGAGAAGAGCTGTGGTATTGCATGAGGAAGTCTGGAGTGACGGAAAAGTATGTCAGATGGTGCAAGACATCTATCATGACTGTAAGACAGTTGTGAGGTGTGCTGTCGGTATGACTGAGGAATTCAAGGTGGAGGTGGGACTCTACCAGGGGTCAGCGCTAAGCCCCTTCTTGTTTGCTATGGTGATGGACAGGCTGACTGACAGACGATGTTAGACAAGAATCTCCTTGGACCATGATGCTTGCAGATGACATTGTGATCTGTAGCGAGAACAGGGAACAGGTGGCGGAGAAACTAGAGATGTGGAGATATGCCCTGGAAAGGAGAGGAATGAAGATCAGTCGCAGCAAGACGGAATATATGTGTGTGAATGAGAGGGATCCAAGTGCAAGAGTGATGCTTAGAAATTGAAGGCGTGATGTTTAATGTTGTTTGTGGGTATGCCCCACAAGTAGGATGTGAGTGGTTGGACTTTGATGAAGGCATACGGAACATCCCGACAAGTGAGAGGGTTGTAATTGGTGGAGACATCAATGGACATGTTGGCGCATGAAACAAAGATGATGAGGGGGTGATGGGCAGGTTTGGACGCCAGATGAGGAACGCTGAAGGACAGATGGTGGTTGACTTTGCTAAGAGAATGGAAATGGCTATTGTGAATACTTTCTTTCAGAAGAGACAGGAACATAGGGTGGCCTATAAGAGTGGAGGCAGAAGTACACAGGTAGACTACATTTTGTTTCAACAGCGTCATCTAAAGGAAATCAGTGACTGCAAAGTAGTGGTTGGTGAGAGTGTAGCCAGACAGCATAGGTTGGTGGTGTGTAGGATGACGCTGGCAGTGAAGAAGATGAAGAAACCAAAGGCTGAAGTGAGGACAAAATGGTGGAAGTTGAAAAGGGAAGAGCGTTGCATGATGACATTTAGGAAGGAGGTAAGACAAGCACTGGGTGGGCAAGAGGTCCTTCCAGATGACTGGCAAACTACAGCGAACATAATCAGAGACACAGGTCGGAAAGTACTTGGTGTATCGAGTGGAAGAAAGGTAGATAAGGAGACTTGGTGGTGGAATGGGGAGGTGCAGGAGTGTATACCGAGAAAGAGGTTAGCAAAGAAGAAGTGGGACACTGAGAGGACGGATGAGAGTAGACAGCAGGACAAGGAGATGCAGCGCACGGTTAAAGTAAAGGTGGCAAAGGCCAAACAAGAGGCCTATGATGACTTGTATGCTCGGCTGGACAGCAAGGAAGGTGAGACTGATCTTTACAGGCTGGCGAGACAGAGAGACAAAGATGGTAAGGACCTGCAGCAGGTTCGGGTGATTAAGGATAGAGATGGCAATGTATTAACAGGTGCCAGTCGTGTGATGGCAAGATGGAAAGAGTACTTTGAAGAATTGATGAATGAGGAAAATGAGAAGGAGCAAAGAGTAGAAGACGTGACTGTTGTGGACCAAGACGTAGCAAGCATTAGCAAGGATGGAGTGAGTAGGGCGCTGAAAAGGATGAAGGGGGGAAAGGCACTCAGGCCTGATGATTTACCAATCGAGGTATGGAAGTGTCTTGGAGAGGTGGCGGTGGTGTTCCTGACTGGGTTATTCAACAAGATCTTAGATGGTGAACAGATGCCTGAAGAATGGAGATGAAGTGTACTTGTGCCCATTTTTAAGAACAAAGGAGATGTGCAGAGTTGTACTAACAACAGAGGAATAAAGTTGATGAGCCATACAATGAAACTTTGGGAAAGAATAGTTGAAGCTCGACTAAGAGCAAAAGTGAACATTTGTGAGCAGCAGTATGGCTTCATGCCAAAAAAAAGAGCACGACAGATACAGTGTTTGCTTTAAGAATGCTGATAGAGAAGTGCAGAGAAGGTCAGAAGGAATTGCATTGTATCTTTGTAGATCTGGAGAAAGCGTATGACAGGGTGCCCAGAGAAGAGCTGTGGTATTGCATGAGGAAGTCTGGAGTGACGGAAAAGTATGTCAGATGGTGCAAGACATCTATCATGACTGTAAGACAGTTGTGAGGTGTGCTGTCGGTATGACTGAGGAATTCAAGGTGGAGGTGGGACTCCACCAGGGGTCAGCGCTAAGCCCCTTCTTGTTTGCTATGGTGATGGACAGGCTGACTGACAGACGATGTTAGACAAGAATCTTGCAGATGACATTGTGATCTGTAGCGAGAACAGGGAACAGGTGGCGGAGAAACTAGAGATGTGGAGATATGCCCTGGAAAGGAGAGGAATGAAGATCAGTCGCAGCAAGACGGAATGTATGTGTGTGAATGAGAGGGATCCAAGTGCAAGAGTGATGCTACAGGGAGAAGAGATAAAGAAGGTAGAGGATTTTAAGTACAACATTTTAAGTAAGACAACTGTCCAGAGCAACGAAGAGTGTGGAAAAGAGGTGAAGAAGTGTGGCCAGGCAGGCTGCAGTGGCTGGAGAAAAATGTCAGGTGTGATGTGTCATAGAAGGGTTTCAGCTAGGATGAAAGGAAAAGTGTATAAAACAATGGTGAGACCAGCCATGATGTTTGGACTGAAGACAGTGCTACTGAAGAAAAGACAGGAAGCAGAGCTGGAGGTAGCAGAGCTGAAGATGTTGAGGTTTTCTTTGGGAGTGACCAGGTTGGATAGGATCAGGAATGAGTACATTAGAGGGACAACTCATATTAGAGGCTTTGGAGAGAAAGTCAGAGAGGCCAGACTAAGATGGTTTGGACATGTCCTTGAGGAGAGAGAACGACTATATCGGGAGAAGGATGCTGAATCTTGAACTGCCATGCAGGAGACTGAGAAGAAGACCCCGAAGAGGAGGTTTATGGATGTGGTCAAAGAGGACATGAAGGTAGCTGGTGTGAGGGAAAAGGATGCACAAAACAGGGATAGATGGAGGACATTGATTCGCTGTGGCGACTCCTGAGGAGAAAAGCCGAAAGGAAAAGAATAATCATAATATTAATAATAATACATTTTATTTGAAGCGCCTTTCAAATCTCTCAATGACACTTTACAGTCACAGACAAGCATAGATACTATAATAAATAAAATATAATTACAAATATAATACAAGAAATAAAATACAATTATAAATAATAATAATAATAATATATAATAATAATAATAATAATAATAATAATAATAATAATAATAATGATGATGATGATGATGATGATGATAATAATAATAATAATAATACATTTAATTTACAAGCACCTTTCAAAACTCTCAAGGAAATAGAAACAAGAGATAGAGCTGGTGGGAAGAGAATCAATGTTACGAATGTTGGGAGGAAGTGAGTTCCAGAGTTTGGGGCAGAGCAGCTGAAAGCTCTGTCCGCCATCGTGCTGAGACGGGCAGGGGGGGTGCACACACAGGTGCAGGGAGGATCTGAGGGAACGAGAGGGAATGCAAATTTGAAGATCAGATAGGTATGGGGATCAAGGTTATGGATAACTTTAAATGTATAAAGAAGAATGTTAAATAATGACTATTATTGTGGTTTGCATGGCATAATTTCAAATTTTGGTTCAGACCTTCACAAGCATCATGGCACTTGACACACTTGATTTGCATTATAAATAAATCTGTGATGTAAAATATTAGCCACATAGCTAGCTAGCGAGATAGATGAACATGGAATTTTACAAACTGTATTTACTTTCACAGGTATCAGCAGTGTCTGAAACTCATGGCAAAAAGGTCAAAGGTCATCAGAGGGTACGGCGAGAAATGATCCAATTTCACTTTAGTTTTATTGATCAACTCCAACTTATTTGTGTTTGTTGTGCATGGCTCTTTGCCAGCAAGAACCGTAGAATGTTTTCATTTGGGTTATATTTGGTTATGAGAGCTGATGTGATATTCTTCATAATCATTTTTATGCTTAAGCATCATATTATTTAACGTTAAAGAGTATTTTGCTGTTTGATAATTGTTTAGATGTGTTTTTTAGGTTGACCGCTTCTAATTGATTGGCTGTTGTAGTAAGGGAGCCCAAAAGTGATTTCAGTTGCCTCGGGTGCTTTTTTTCCGATTGAATTAAGCTGCGTTCAAACGGAGTCCATCCTTCATTTTTGACGTTTGGTAAAGTGGAGCCATCCATTCCCCAAAAAAACGAATCAACTGTTCAACTTGCACATGTCCAACGTCGCCTTGGCAGAAGGCAAAACAATGCTCGGTTGTCATCGTTTTGATTTACGACGGTTGTGCAAACCCGGACGCAATTTCGAGCCGAAATTTGTTCAGCGTCGTCCAACGTAAAGTGAACGAACGTCAAGTATTGGCACGCAATCAGCATGCAGGTGGAGCGATCCGCTCAAATGCTCCCCGGTTCCGTTTGGTGAGAAAAGCGAGCGGAGCGTTTTCACGACCGATGACGAGCCACAGAAAGAGGCGAGCGCGTCACCCACCCTTAAAAAACAAGAGGCACTTAACAAAATCAAAGTTAGAGACCAAATGAAAAGGAGACGCGGGAGCGGTGCGTAAATGTGCAGCGACCACGACAGGTTGCGGTGGACGGCCACGAGAGAACAAGGAGTCCGTTTCCAAAATGCTTTCTGCCGCGAAGCGTTGTCCAATACCGCAAAGGATGACAGTGGCCGCTGATTTAGAGCAACGGGAAGGAATTTGGTTACACAAAAAAGCCGCTTGAGGTTCGCGTCGTTCTTTATGTTTGTTTGGTTCAATCTGCGGCGCTGCGGGAGAAAGAAAAAAAGTGCTGGTTCGGCGGCCACCCAAGCGCGAGGCACCACAAAACACCACAAAACACCCCAAGCCATCTAAGTCGCGTTCTTACCCAGGATGCGGCGACGAACAAGGTCCACGCCACGGCGACGTTCATGTTGGCAGAGGGACGACTTGGCGAGGTGTTTGTTTGCTTGGTACAATCCCGGAGCTCGGTCCTTCCCCTCGCGGGTGCGTCGCGAAAGACGTGCCCGCCCGTATGGCACTCGAGTGCCGCTGACGAAAAAAAAGATGTTGAGCTCTCTCTGAGCTCTGCTCAGAGAATGAGCTCGGACGATGGGAGAAGCCGCCGCCGCCGACTACGCGTCACAGAACTCCCCCTACCTGCCGCAGGAGGGCATGGGGGGGGTTGGTGCACTGGTTCCGTTTCCAGCGGATGTCCCGCAACGACATATCGCAAAATCAGTCGAGGCAAATGCAATTTGAACTAAAGTGATACCTTGGCTTACGAACTTAATTGGTTCCCAGACAGTGGGTATCCCAAAAAATAATTTACCATAGGAACCCATAAAAATGAGAATAATCTGTTCCCAGGTCCCCATAAAACATAATGTTCTATTTTCTAATTTTCTAAGCTTTAAAACTACTCAAAATATACCTTATTTTATGTATAATAAATGTTCAATTGTATTATTTTTAAATAAACTGTACTATATAATAAAGTCATTTTATTTACCTTTGTGATGGTCGTTGCTGGCTTGAGTAGTGGAGTTTCCTCAGCATTAAAACACTTGATGAAGAACGTAGCCTTCTTCTTTCACCATCTTGAGGAATGATCCCTTGTAGGTGCTTTCTCTGTGATAATTTTATCTTGTTCCCCATCAATTGTTTTCTGTTTAGCTGGGTTGATAGCTTTTTGCATCAAGTGTAAAGATGGCTTGTGCGGGTTGGTTTTCCCAGAGTTGATCTGGAGGTGATTCTGCAGGCACCAGTCCATGAAGTCCTTGGTCAGCCCCCTGTACTCCCGATCACCTCCCTCTGTAATGAGGCCGACAATAGCTGAGTCATCAGAGAACTTCTGAAGGTTACAGGTTGGATTGGATTTGCCTTTATTAGTTTCGCAGTGGATACGTTTACATTTCACAGCAGCAAAGTGATGAAAGGAATGAAAGTAGAAAAACAAAATACAGGAGCTGCTAGAAAGGTAGCCACTCTCGTGGCGCTGTCTTGAAGTCAAAAGAACAAAAAAAAAACTAAATGACAATATGACAACACAAATCAATATGACAACACAACGACACAGAGTCATTCCTTCTTAAGCACTTTATGTACCCTCTTTGTTACATGAAGCAGTTCTAGATGAAAGAGGAGAGGATCAAAACATCTTTTCACCAGTGGATTAGGGACATCATGGTGGAATGTGCACGTCGACTAAGAGCTAAATTTTCAAAGCAAACATGCAGCTGTAGCTTCCATTGATGAAAAGCGATTGTCTCACATCTCCTGTCCCACATAAATCCGTTTCAATTCCAAGCCGCGACAGTTCCACATCTGCATCGGCGCTCTGCGCTGATGCTCCTTTCTTATTATCGCGAGCTCCTTAAGCCATGCATCCATTCAGCCGCAGACTGACCAAGAGCACCAACCTTTCCGTTGAACAAAGCCGGGCTGTAAAGATCCTGCCCACTACGCGGCGATGACAGTGTTGTAATTGAAATCAGAGGTGTAGAGGGTTACCAGGAATGGAGCCAGGACTGTCTCCTGCGGCGCTCCAGTGCTGCAGAGAAGCCTGTCCGACTCACAGTTCCTTGCCCTCACGTACTGTGGTCTGTTTGTCGGGTAATCTGGAAGTGTGAGATGGTGGTCCACTCCGGCATGCCGCAGCTTGTCCCCCAGTAGTTGGGTTGGATGGTGTTCAACACACTGGAGAAATCGAAGAACGTGATCCTCACCGTACTCCAGCATTCTCCAGGTGCAGCAGCAGCGAGTGGAGCAGGTAGATGATGGCGTCCTCCACACCGATGCTGGGCTGGTCGACAAACTGTAGCGGGTCCAGTGATGAGCTCACCAGCAGGTGGGCGAGGACGAGCCCCTCCAGGTTGAACATGTGCTGGATAATGACACACAGCTGGTAGTAGCAGGTCCAGAGGAGTCAGGAACCGACAATGTCCAGACTGCTGCCTTCCTCACTTTCATCCTCCTCAGTTGGTTCCTCACCTGCTCGGTTATAACAGACAGGCAGGAACCAAGAGGCAGAGTGGCGACTGAGGGTGTGGCAATGGGTTGGCAGATCCGAGGACTCAAGGATCCAATCAGATCATTCCCAATTTCACATCAGTGATATGTTGCTATTGATGACAATTCTTTGCCGTTTCAATGAAAATGTCGGTGTTTTTGCTGAAATCAAATGAAAATACGGAAATCGGTCGTGTCGG
Source organism: Hippocampus bargibanti (assembly GCF_051943395.1). NCBI lineage: Eukaryota > Metazoa > Chordata > Actinopteri > Syngnathiformes > Syngnathidae > Hippocampus > Hippocampus bargibanti. The sequence goes on from NC_142745.1 coordinate 20,040,251, forward strand.
TGGACATGGGCTGACACGGAGAAACTCTGTGCTGTTGGATTGGATTGGATTGGATATGCCTTTATTAGTCTCACAGTGGAGAAATTTACATTTCACAGCAGCAAAGTGATGAAAGGAATGAAAGTAGAAAAACGAAATACATGAGCTGCTGTTGTCCATCTTCTCAATCTCAAATCATAGTGAGACTTGATATGGTGGGTCGGGTGGCAATTGTTCAACGAGTCCCTTGAAAACTGGCCTCACAATCTAATCATGTTGACATTTCCGAAGCCCATGATCCATGCCTTGATCTCCATATCGGAGAGGTTGTGACAATTGAATCTTATTGAAAGGAATGGGACTGTCGTGCAAGTGTCAATCATGTCAATACGTCAGGGCAATACCATTACATACCAAAAAAAATTTACATGCCCCTTCATTGATATCTCGCTTGATGAGCGAGGGGGCTGTAGGAGTTACCCATGTTCAGGTATTTCCCTGATCAAAACTGAGACAAAGCACTTCCCTCGACCCCCCTCAGTGGTTCTAAGAAAACAACCAGTCTACATACGTTTTGTGTCCCTCTGGAAGGGTTTTGGGAATATTGCGTGCAGAGCCACATATGTAACATACGTAACAGCCACGTTCTGTCCGTCTTCCACCCATGTCGGAATTTGTTGGATTTGTTTTCAGGGAGGGTTTTTTTTGTTTTTAAGTACGAAAAGTGAGAAAGGTCTGAGGCAGGAAAATAGGAAAGCTATTGCTCAATATGAAGGAGAATGAACAACAACAAAGTGCAACGACCGCGCGTGAAATGAAGACGGCCCACCAAATCGCCCCACAAGCCCATCAGCGCAAAAGAAAAACAATAACGCAGAAAACTGTTGCGTGAATAATTCAGAAGGCCAAAGCAGAAATAGTCAATTAGCCTTGATTGAACTTTGCCCGTGTGGCGTGGCAGCGCCTGTCAGCAAGCAAACGAAGAGATGGTACACTGGAAAGAAGCATCCGCAAACAACATGGCACATCTCGGAGAACATTTTCAGTGCAAGAGCACTGAACCATTGGCCTCTGGCATATGTCCCGGATGCCCAAATCAAAAAGGGACAGTCGCTTCTTCCAGTCAGGAAACTGAGGTCCTTTGAGGTTCAGAGGTCATTCCTGAAGACTTTCTATAACTCTGTGGTTGCTTCAGTCAACCACCATGGAACTGTCTGCTGGTCAGGCATCATCACGACCTGGCCTGGGACAGAAAAAGACTGGAGCGCCTGGTCAAGAGGGCCAGTTCTGTCCTGTGCTGCTCGCTGGGTTCTCTGGAGGTGTTGGACATCAGACGGACGCTAGCTAAACTAAACTAAAAGTTATGATGGACACCACTTCCTCCCTCCTGCCCACTGGGTAGCTCCTTCAGCCAGAGACTGTTACACCCGCGCACGAAGGAGAGGTACCGCCACTCGTTCCTACCGACTGCTGTCAGGCTTCTTAATAATCACGTGAATGAAAAAAAACAGGAATCTTCTACTATAAATATGATGGACAGCCTCTCCAACCCCCTCCAGCCCACCCTAACAGCACTGGCTCGCTCCTTCAGCCAGAGACTGTTACACCCGCGCTGCCAGAAGGAGCGGTACCGCCGCTCGTTTCTACGACTGCTGTCAGGCTTCTTAAACACGTGAATGAAAAAAACGTGAATGTGAAAACCCATGTGAATGGAAAAAAGACTACTGTACACAATGAATGGAAAAACTGGAATCTTCTACTGTAAATAGCACAGCCACCTTATCTTGATGCAATACAGCTACATATATCAATATTATACTTGCACTATGCACAGTTTTGTTTTATTTTTTCACCCTCTACCCACTTGTACTATGTAGTTTATTTCCCCTTCCAAATTGCTGCTGTGGACTGCAAATTTCCCAATTGTGGGACTATTAAAGGCTTTATGATTTTGATTCTAATTCTGATTCTCTGACTCTGTCCACATAGGCACACGTCTGAAGAGTTTGGTGGCACTTTGCCACAACGCTAAATGTGTGTGCTTGGGCGTGCTAAGAACGGAACTCTGCCCGCCTGAAAAGAAACGTCTCATTTCATACGCAATGAACGTAAATTTCTCCACTGCGAGACTAATGAAGGTAAATCCAATCCAATCCAATGTCTGTCACCGGTGGATATGGAAGCATACGCGGTTCCAACATATCAATATTCTTTGTGAGGCACCGCATCAGCCGTGATTGATTTGTGAAGGAAATATTCAAAAAGCCTGGCAAATAACGGATCCCATTTGCATTAAAATGGGTATTCATGAGAGCGGATATATATGTCATACCAGCATTTTATGAGTTGTTTGCTGAACCGTATCTCCATTTGTAGCAAGTGTCTTCACTATATTGGAAGAAATCTGAATTGATGCTCAGTTATTCTTTGGGCCACGGAAGCCAACAGGAGGAGCCCCGGCTGGCTTCGTCCGCACAGGCTCAAGGCTTGACTAAAATCTGACGCAGTTAATGGCCTTGGCAACGCCCAACTCATCCGTTACATTAACACAACTTCGGAAACAGCTTTTGTCAGAGATGATTGATCGGACACTGTGGACAAAGGCTCGAACACAGGAAGTCTTTTACTGCCGGCAGGAGACGTAGCCATTCAAGACAGACGCCCAAATTCTGCAGCCCTCTACCAAGCTATTTATAGAGAGTAAATGCAAATTTAAATAATACATTAGTAAAACATAGTTTTCTTGATTTCAATACGACACTCCTGGACATCCCAATCACCAAGAGCTATAAACAATAGAGCATAGACATTTTAATTGGTTGTCTTTCTCTGAAGCGATAAAAATAAGAAACACGAACAAAGGTTTTCTGATTTTTCTGATAGATATGTAACCAGGTTAATTACCTCAGATGTGAAGGAGTGACAGGTCCTAAATTACTCTTGTGAAAAATAAGTTTCCCAAGTCCTAAATTCTGTCCAAGGCCAGATCTCCTCGAGGAAGATCACATTTTAACAGGCTGTGTCTGTTCAAATCTGATTGACCCCAGGTTTCTCTGTGCTTCAATTGTGTATTCTAGTCACACATGTTCACTAAGCATATAACCAGTGTCTGAAACTCATGACAAAAAGTTAGCGGACAACCGGGCAGACAACTCTGAAAAGTTGCCTGCCCGGCCATAAAGTTGCCTGCCCGGCCATAAAGTTGCCTGGCCCATTTTTCACAACTTGAAACACAATAGGATGACTAATCGCAAATAAAAAGCAAAAAAAACATTGTTGCAAAATAGAAAGGATTTTTTTAAATGAAGGAAGTACCTACCACAAATGCTCCCTTGCTTAATTTATGGTAAATATCCGTTGCTGAAGATTTTGCTCCAGTTGTCGTTTGTCGTCATGGTGCACAATGCAATGTTTGCATTGCGTTGTCTGCTCAGAGCCACATGGCCTCCTCTTTCTAAGCGGCTTTCAAAACTCCTTCCAAGTACACGTTTCAGTCACGGTATAGTCCGAACCACAAAATAGGCTTCTGATTGGCTCCCGTGCCGAGGATGCAAATTGCCAAACGAATGTTAGTTTGGCAATTTGCATACTCGGCACGGCAGCCAATCATAGGCCTGTTTCGTGCTTCGGACTATACCGTGACTGAAAATTGTACAGTGAGAGCTCAACTTACGAACACCTTATCTTACGAACTTTTCGTCTTACGAATGTCAAATTTATGAAAATTAAACCCTATAATAAGCACTATTTCCATAATACACACCCACAACGGCTGGTGGAGTAATCTTCGGCGGAAGAACACCAAAGCACACAACCTTCGGATCTGGCGGAGTGATCTTCGGCGGAAGCACACGACCAAACAGCTCTCCAGCCGGCGCTACTTTCCACACCCCCTCTCATTGAATGCACACGTCGATCGCCTACTTGGAGCTTTTTGCTGATAATTTTACTATGATGGGACCGAAAAAAACCACCACAGGCTCGTGTTCAGCCCAAGAAGACACAAAATAAAATCACCGTCGCTGAGAAGAAGGAGAGAATTGAAAAACACGAACGAGGTGTGCGTTTGTGTGATTTAGTGGCCGAGTACGGCTATGCTAAGTCAACCATTGCTACCATTCTCCGGAACAGAGAAGCCATCAAAGGTGCGTCTGTTGCAAAAGGTGTTTCCGTGCTCTCAAAGCGATGGTCTCGGGCAATCGAAGAAGTTGAGAAACATCTGTTAATTTGGATTAACAAAAAGCAGCTATCCGGCGACAGCGTGAGTAAAGCTATTTTATGCGATAAAGCACGGATAATTCACGGCGATATCGCCATGCGCCAACCTGGAAGTTCGGCGCTTATTGAGAATTTTAAAGCCAGTAACGGATGGTTCGAGAACATCTGAGGGCGATGAGGAGGAGATGGCTGCAGCATCAAGTGAGCTCATGAAGCCAATGTTGGCAAAGTGGAATGATGTGCAGGCTTTTATCGAACAGTTCCATCCAGAAAAGACTGTGGCTATGACAATCATCAACATGATGAACGATAATGTGATGCCTCAGCTTCGTAAGACCTTACAAGTCAGAAAGCAATAGGTGTCAATTAAGAGGTTTTTAATCAACAAAAATGATGAGGAGTCTCCAAAGAAAAAAAGAAGAGAAGCCACACCCGACATTAAGTTACCAACAGTCCTTATGGAAGGTGACTCTCCTTCCATAAACCATCAATGACCATCAAAAAGGTAAGTAAAACTTTATTTTACAGCACAGTTTATTTCTTTAATTACAGTCCTCATGTGATGTGCCTCTCTTTCCAAACAGCAATTCCCTTTGACCTTCGACCTCCAACGCCATTCCATCAAGCCATCAATGACCATCACAAATGTAAATAAAGTGACTTTATGATACAATGCAGTATATTTCTTTCATTACAATACAATAGCACATTTATTATACATAGAATAAGGTATGTTGTGTGTAGTTTTAAGGCTTATTTAGTTGAAAAATATATTTTATGGAAACCCGGGAACGGATTATTCCCATTTTAATGGTTTCCTATGGGAACATTTTTTTGAGATACACACTTTTCGCCGTACACACTCTGTCTGGGAACCAATTAAGTTCGTAAGTTGAGCTCTCACTGTACGTGAAAGTTTTGAAAGCTTAGAAAGAGGAGTCCACGTGGCTTGTAGCGGTTTGCTTGTAGCTTTTGCTTTATTGAATAAAACAAACGTTTGATTTGATTTTTTTTTTTTTGAAGAAGAAGAAGTTGCCACCGAGACGTTTTGAAAGTTGTACGCCCGATGTAAAAGTTGTATGAAATAACGTCTGCCCGCAGGCCTGAGCCAAACACTGATATCACAACATGAAACTTTTAAATATGATAACTTCTATTCTGTTTAATCTCTATCAATTTTGTATAATTTCTACGTCTTAATCCAGAGGGAGAAATTAGCCGTAAATCCACCGTATTCAAAATACAGTCAAACCTGGATTTTTGAATGTCTTGATTCTCAATCAATTTAGTTTAAGACCAATAATGTCGTTATTTTTTATGATTGCGAAATTGGGTTCTCGACCAAACTGAGCTCACCTGAATGTACCATTCGGACCCACCCATCCGCTTCCATATACATGTACGTCACTTCCTCATGTCGCGTCTCATTGTGACCGACGCATTATACACGAGTAGCGTTCCATTGTGAGTCAACGTGTTTGTATATTGTTCAATATCAATCAAAAAGCAGACATTTATTACATTGACTAAAATGGGAAATGTTTCTGTTTTTTTTGACCATATCCGTTTTGGAACTGGTTTCTGGAACGGATTATTGTCGAAAACTGTATATACGTTCATCTCACCTCAACGTTATGTGAAACATTTACACAAGTTGGACAATTCTGTCTTCTCCTCATGCAGCTTTGTCTCCATTGTCATCTATTAGTTCAATCTTCGAGTTACCATTACTGCCGGCGCCAGCCTTTTCCTAAACCGAAATCTGTTTCCAAAATGCAATGTCATTCAAGAGACACCCCCATTCCCCAACACCATTGACAAAATGGTACGAATGGAGTATAGTTGGCATGTGGTTTGCCCTTTATTCAATTTGCTCGCTATCAGCGTCTTTCCAGGTGGCGACATGACATATTGACTGTTCTCATATTGGGCCGCAACCCGCCACCCTCATTACGGCGCACCACTATACTCGGCTATTAAAGTGCTGGCGCAGCAAACTGAGGGGAGGGAGGAGCGGGGAAACGGGAGGCGCGTATACAATGGCAGAGGATTTAACAGACAATATGAGAAATTGTGTACAATGTAGCGAGGATCAGGGCGTGCGGGGAGTCCCAAATAATGCACAAGCACAAGTCTAATGGAGTGCACAAAGGTGTCACGGTAGCGTAGGGTGTGAATCAACGAGGATGTCGCCCGACGGTCCTGTCCAAATTCAGGTGGGTTCGACCCACTCTCAGGGTGTTTCCAGAAACATCACTTCATTCACCGTGGCATACGCCAGACACACAAAAAGGCCAATCATCTGCTCACCGAGGTTAAATTTGGAAATATCGAGATGAAGTGAAAGCCTCATCGACAAAATAGCCTCAAGCGACCCAGAAAACACGTCGACCTTGCAAAAAAGTCAGATTGTGAAAATCGATAGAAACGGGCTGACCGCGGTATCTAACAAACAAAACATGGGCATTCGATTGGAGGGGCTGGGGGCTCACTCACCAAAACATCCCATAGGAAGATGAACAGAAAGGAGCAAAGAAGCAACCAAATGTAGTGTTGGTAGGCCATTTTAACGGCTTGTCAAGCACTACAAGGCAGAGTCGTCCGTCCGCGCCTGGTCAAACCTGCTTGCGGTCAGCCGAGGGTCAATTGCTATTCAGACGTAAAAGTCGGTTCACAGAGCACCAAGAGAGGCTGCATTAGCACCCGTTAGCAAGGAGTAGGTGATCACTGGCAGGTCATAGCTGTTTATATATATAAACCGTATTTTCACGACCATTAGGCGCATATAAACGTCTCAGATTATTTTCAAAATGTGCGATGCGCCCTGTAGTGCGGATGTTTTAGAGACCACCATGAGGAGGACGTGGGAGAGAACATGTGGGGGGGATGTGTGGGCGTGGTTTGTGTATAAACAAACAGGTATGTGCTTTATGCAGAACATTGCTGTTTTAACAACCCTGAAAATGGCACAGAGATATGGTTATGAAGCTCAGTTTAAACTGAAGGCTATCAGTTACGCCGAGGAACATGGGAATGGAGCGGCCGTGACATAATACGCGGACATAAGGCAAGGTGGCCGGAGTTGGAGGAAAGATTCGAGCAATGGATCGGCGAGCTAAGAGTGCGCGGAAGGAGCGTTTCGACTGTCACCATCCCACTCAGAGCAGTAATGCTAGCGGAGGAAATGAAAATTGAACTTCTCCAAGGAGGTCCGTCTTGGTGCTGGCGTTTTATGAAACTGTGCTATTTTTCCATGCTTTTTCCACTACTGTCGCGCAGCAACGGCCGGCGAATTATTCAGAAAAGCTGGCGAAAAGGCTGCCATGCTAACGGAGAGAAACTCCCGGCGATTGTGATTTTTTAAAAGAAAGACTTTGCTTAAAGCGACATTTCCAGCAGGTGTCATTCTTAAGGCAAACGAAACGGGCTGGATGTTACGCCACAGTTTGCCAATGGATTGTGGATGCTTGGGCTAACGTGTCTGCTAGCACGGTGGTTCGAGCTTTCGGAAAAGTCGGTACCGGTAATGTGTTCCTTTTTACCATGCCGACGCATATTGAGTGATGATTACAAAATATTATTCCTTTGTAATTAATAAATAAAGCACTATCAAACTCAGTTTTGCTCCCGATCTCTTTTTTTAAATACGCATACGTGTATGCCTGTGTGTTGTTGTGAGGCGGACGTACGTATGGCAGTAGAGGATATGTACCGGTATATAAAACTTGCGTCCTTTCATCCGGTGCGCCCAATGTGTGTGTTAAATACAGAAATGGCACACATAAATGAGACAAGACCCGGGCAATAAACAGCTATGCCTTGCCTGTGATCAGATACCCGGCAGGAATAATAATGTGGCCAAAGGAAGAGATTCAGACCACAGATGTTAAGACCCGAAAACTCACCATACATGCAGGGTTCCATCCCAAGTCCAGCACCCTGAAACTGTACACAAGCTGTCAGGAAGGAGGCCGGGGACTAGTGAGTGTGAAAGCCACTAACCAGGATGAAACATCCAAGCTCCATGAATACAAAAGAGAAGGCTCCAACGGATGATGTACTCAGATAATGTCTCAGACAATGGGGAACAGAGGATGAGGTGCTGGAAGAGGGACAATCATGGGAGGAAAAGCCCCTACACGTGATGTACAACCGAACCATAACTGAAGTGGCTGATCTCAAGAAGTCCTCTCAGTGGCTAGAGAGGGCTGGCCTAAAGGACAGCACAGAGGCACTCATCCTGGCTGCTCAAAAGCAGGCCCTGAACACCAGAGCCATAGAGGCACCGATATACCACACCAGGCGAGACCCAAGGTGTAGATTGTGCAAAGAGGCACCTGAGACAATCCAACACATAACTGCAGGGAGTAAGATGCTGGCAGGGAAAGCCTACATGGAGCGCCATAACCAGGTGGCTGGCATAGTCTACCGAAACATCTGTGCGGAGTATGGACTGGAAACCCCAAGGTCAAAATGGGAGACACCTGTAAAGGTGGTAGACAATCACCGAGTAAAGATCATGTGGGACTTCCAGATACAGACTAACAAGATGATAATGACGAACCAACCTGATATCATGGTCATCAATAAAGGGCAGAGGAAAGCCGTTGTTGTGGATGTTCCAGAGTGATGGGAACATGAGAAAGAAGGAACACGAGAATCTAGAGAAATTCCAAGGGCTCAGAGAGCAGCTGGAGAGAGCCAATAAGGTGAAGATGACAGTCGTTCCTGTGGTGGTTGGGGCACTCAGGGCAGTGACCTCATAACAACGAGTGGTTGCCACAGATCCCGGGAACAACATTGGATCTCTGGTAGAGGACCAGAGCTAAAATGGGGAAGTAATTGAAAAGACAAGCTTGAGAGTGTAAGACAGACTTAACTGCTAACTGTAGAATTACAGCCAATTTGACCCGACATCTATTCGCCGGTTTCTTGGAGTTTGTGGTTCGACATTCAACCAGATTGTTATTGGCAGTTGTGACTGTGTCAAAGTCAATTATCCAGCTAACTGGAACAATGTTGGTTTTGTCTTTGTCAGGGCCTGTGGCCCAACTGACAAGTGCAAAGCTGTATTTTGACATTTCCACAAAAGACAGTGTCATTTCTTTTTTCTTGTCATGTTCAGTTTCAGCAGCAGGTAGCAGGTTCGCGCCTCCCGGCTTGTACACACCTGCTGCCAATCACCTCATTATGTCACCGTGTATTTAAGGGGTGTTATTCGGTCATGGGATTGCCGGTGAATTATTGTTGCCTCGCCACTGCCATTGCCCAGGTATGATTATTTCTTCTGAGCGTTATTCGTGTGTCCCAGTTCGAGGTCCCTCTGCAAGTTTTATTCTTGTAGGAGGATTACTCGGTGCACTTGTTGAGTTAACTTCATTCATTTGAAATTGCGAGGGTATGTTTCCCCTTGCCTTCATACAATTGTGTTTGTTTGGGCTTATTCATATTCTCCTGGTCCATATTTGACCAGCACTTTTAGTTTGTATTTTGTCAGTGTGTATTTATGTTACCACATATAATTCCGTATTTGTACTGTACGCCTGTCTCTGTCTGCTATTTTGGGGATCCAGCGAATTATTTCGCTCCCTACGAGGCGAGACTTTCTTCGCCTCATTCGGATCGTGACAGAATTCACCGGCCAACATGGATCCCGCAGACAGAGATAAGATTCTGTCCTCCCTAGCCCATCAGGTGGAGCGGTTCAGTCAGCAGAGCCAAGCGATCACGGAACTCCGTAACGCCGTGTCCATGTTGGCTTAAACGCTGTAGAGTTCCACCACCCGATCAGGGGGAGGGAGGCCGAGGGACAGCTGCTGGATTGCTATCAATCAGAATCAGAATCAGAATCAGAATCATCTTTATTGCCAAGTATGTAGAACACACAAGGAATTTGTTTCCGGTAGAACAAGCTGCACTAGTATCGTTGTCAAAAAAACTGCTAAGTGGCACTATACAGTTCCATTTTGGCTACTGTTGAAAGAGTTCAAAGAGTTAATGGCTTGGGGGAAGAAGCTGTTTAAATGTCTGCTGGATTTGGTGCGCATGGATCGGTAGCGCCTGCCTGAGGGGAGTAGCTGGAAAAGGTGGTGGGCAGGGTGCGGAGGGTCCAGTAGGATTTTCCGCGCCCTAGTTTGGATTCTTGCAGTGTGCAAGTCCTCGAGAGTGGGTAGGGCGGTGCCAATGATCTTTTCCGCCGTCCTAACTGTCCGTTGAAGTCGGATTTTGTCCATTTTTGTGGCGGCCCCGAACCAAACGGTGATGGAAGAACACAGGATGGATTCGATGACAGCCGTGTAGAAATGTTGCAGCACCTCCTGTGGCAGGCCATGCTTCTTTAGCAGCCTCAGGAAGTACATTCTCTGTTGGGCCTTTTTCAGGATAGAGTTGGTGTTGACCTCCCACTTCATGTCCTGGGAGACTGTGATTCCCAGGAACTTGAAGGTCTCAACGGTTGACACCAGGCAGTTGGATAGTGTGAGGGGTAGCTGTGGTGATGGATGTTTCCTGAAGTCCACCATCATCTCAACTGTCTTGAGCGTGTTCAGCTCCAGGTTGTGACGGCTGCACCAGAGCTCCAGCTGCTCCACTTGTTGTCGGTACGCAGACTCGTCGCCGTCTTTGATGAGACCGATGACCGTGGTGTCGTCTGCGAACTTTATGAATTTGACAGCTGGGTGCATTGAGGTGCAGTCGTTCGTGTAGAGAGAGAAGAGCAATGGAGAGAGGACGCATCCCTGCGGGGCTCCAGTGCTCGTGGTTCGTGTTGTGGATGATATATTTCCCAGTCTGACCTGTTGTGTCCGTCCTGTCAGGAAGCTGAGGGTCCACTGGCAGATTGTGGGGGATACACCAAGCTGGAGAAGTTTGGGGATGAGGAGTTCTGGGATGATGGTATTGAACGCAGAGCTGTAGTCCACAAACAGGATCCTTGCGTAGGTTCCTGTGTTGTCAAGGTGGTCGAGGATGTGATGCAGTCCAATGTTGACTGCATCCTCCACAGACCTGTTTGCCCGGTAGGCAAACTGAAGAGGATCTAGCAGAGGTCCGGTGATGTTCTTTAGGTGGTTCAGCACGAGGCGTTCAAAGGACTTCATGACCACAGACGTCAGAGCAACAGGTCTATAGTCGTTCAATCCCGAGGGTGCTGGTTTCTTTGGAACTGGGACGATAGTAGACTGTTTGAAGCAGGATGGGACTTCACACTGCTCCAGGGATCTGTTGAAGATTTGTGTGAAGACCGGAGCCAGGCATAAGGCGGTCTGTGGCAGGCTACTCGATCGCCTTACGCATCTTAGATGCCCAGAATTGATACGACGATCGAGCGCGATGTGGACTGTTTCGCCACGGTCTGAACTCCTCCGTCAGGGATGAACTGGCAACCTGCGACGACAACTCGAATCTGAACGAGCTCATCGACCTCGCACTTTGGCTGGACAATAGCATGCGGGAAAGGAATTGTGCACGCGGTGGCCGGAAGGTTCCTGACCGACCTGCAGGATACCGATGGGCCCGCCACCGCACGTCGTCACCAGCGGGCGAAAGGAACCGTGACTGCGGACAGTACATGGATGTGGAGGATGAGCCCATGCCACTGGGCACTGAGATTTATATGCTTCAATTTCACCCTCACCTACTGTCCAGGTTCGAAGAACACCAAGCCAAGAGAAGGAGGACTCGGTTCTTCCTGCACAACATATACTGGGGGCACTGAGATGGGATAACGATAAGAAGGTCTAGGAGGCACAGGAGGGAACCCTGGTGCCGGAAAACCTAGGTTTTACTGTATTTCTTTGGCAGTTTCACTTCCACACAACATCCGTAATATTGACCCCCCCTACTTTCAAATCCCACCCCAAAAGCCATCTACAGTGAGACCTCAACTTACGAACTTAATTGGTTCCCAGACAGAGTGTGTAAGGCGAAAAGTGTGTATCTCAAAAAAAATAATTCCCATAGGAAACCATTAAAATGGGAATAATCCGTTCCCGGGTTTCCATAAAATATACTTTTCAACTAAATAAGCCTTAAAACTACACACAACATACCTTATTCTATGTATAATAAATGTGCTATTGTATTGTAATGAAAGAAATACACTGCATTGTATCATAAAGTCACTTTATTTACATTTGTGATGGTCATTTATGGCTTGATGGAATGGCGTTGGAGGTCAAAGGTCAAAGGGAATTGCTGTTTGGAAAGAGAGGCGCATTACATGAGGACTGTAATTAAAGAAATAAACTGTGCTGTAAAATAAAGTTTTATTTACCTTTTTGATGGTCGTTGATGGCTTATGGAAGGAGAGTCATCTTCCATAAGGACTGTTGATAACTTAACCTCTGGTGGTGTTCAGTCGTGTGCTTCCGCCGAAGATCACTCCGCCAGCCGTGTTGGGTGTGTATTATGAAAATAGTGCTTATTATAAGGTTTAATTTTCAGAAATTTGACGTTTGTAAGACGAAAAGTTTGTAAGTTGAGGTGTTTGTAAGTTGAGGTCTCACTATATTTAAAATTGCATTCATGGTCTATTTCACACACCATTAGTCGTCACCTTACCGTGGTGGAGGGGTTTGTGTGTCCCAATGATCCTAGGAGCTAGGTTGTAGCTCCTGCTTTATGCCCCTGGCAGGGTCACCCATGGCAAACAGGTCCTGGGTGAGGGACCAGACGTAGTACGACTCATAAGACCCCATATGAAGAAAAACATTAATGGACTTGGTTTTCCCTTGCCTGGACACGGGTCACCGGGGCCCCTCTCTGGAGCCAGGCCTGGAGATGGGGCTCGTTGGCGAGCGCCTGGTGGCCGGACCCTCACGCATGGGGCCCGGTCGGGCTCAGCCCGAAGAGGAAACGTGGGTCCCCCTTCTCAAGGGCTCATTATTATTATTATTATTATTATTATTATTATTATTATTATTATTATTATTATTATTATTATTATTATTATTATTATTATTATTATTATTATTAGGGCGGCCCGGTAGTCGAGTGGTTAGCACACCGGCTTCACAGTGCAGAGGTCGCCGGTTCGTGTCCCGGTTCGGCCTCCCTGTGTGGAGTTTGCATGTTCTCCCCGGACCCGCGTGGGTTTTCTCCGGGTACTCCGGTTTCCTCCCACACTCCAAAAACATGCATGGCAGGCAGATTGGCCACTCCAAATTGTCCCTAGGTGTGAGTGTGAGTGTGAGAGTGACTGTTGTATGTCTTTGTGTGCCCTGCGATTGGCTGGCAACCAATTCAGGGTGTCCCCCGCCTCATGCCCGAAGACAGCTGAGATAGGCTCCAGCAACCCCCGCGACCCTAATGAGGAATAAGCGGTATGGAAAATGAGATGAGATTATTATTATTATTATTATTATACCAGAGAGAGCAATGCTCTCAAAATACACTCATTCTGAAATATGAACATTTCTCCCCAAAACGTACAAAAAACAATAATTGCAACTGAACACAGGTCTGCAAAATCCGTCATGAGCATGACACGGCCACGAATGTTCTATTTCATTGATGAGAGATGGTAGGATATAGGACCATACGCAATCATTTCTCTTTTGCGCTCACTATCTTTGCTTCTATGGCAACCGACCAAAGGACCCAAGTCAATATAAATGGATGTGCAATGCTGCCATTTATATTTGGATTTATTTATGTTTGCTTTACTTAACAAACAGGGTTTGTCTTTCTTTGCATCCAGAAAGCAGGAACCTCATGGGTAAAACAAAGGCAGTGAAAATTAGATAGAGAAAATGACTTTTCAAGCATAGATCGGAGAACCAAAACAAAAAATGGTTGTTGGGACTTTGGACTTGTCCTCACAGTGAGTCAAGCAAGCGAGACGATTTGTTTTCACACAGCAGATATTTTTTTAATTGGGGCTTGAGACCGCCGGTGGGAGAGGGATTATTTTGAGGCCCCGGCCAGTCATCGGACTGGCCGGGGTAGCAGCTTGTTCAGTTACGCAACATGTGGATAAACTTGCATTCAATTAAAACTGCAACTAAAGGGGGGGGGGACGAAAGCCACTGTTGAGAAAATGTATGGACTCCAAATGATAGAGATTAGACTGAATAGAAGTTATCATATTTAAAAGTTTCATGCTGTTATATGCTTAGTGAACATGTGACTTGAGTACACAATAAAAGCACAGAAACCATGGGTCAAACTGAGTTCAACAGACACAGCCTCTTAAACTGTCATCTTCATCTAGGTGATCTGGCCTTGGACAGAATTTAGGACTTGGGAAACTCCTTTATCACAGGAGTAATTTACGACTTGAATCTCCTTCACAGGAAGAGCTCATTAGCCAGGTTACAAATTTATCAGTTCATGGAAAAGACAATGTTTTATTGCTTACAGCTGTTCATGCTTCGAACTCAAGAGGTGTGGTATTCTAATCAAGAAAACTATGTGTTCCTAATGTATCACTTAAATTTGCAGAATTCAGGCGTCTGTCATGAATGGCTGCGTACCCTACCGGCAATAAAAGATAATGTTCCTGTGTTCGAGCCTTTGTCCACAGTGTCCGATCGAACATATCTGACACCAACATATCGATGATATCTAAAAGTGTTTTGACCGAAGACGACTCAAGACAATAAGACATGGGTGTCAAATTTAAGGCTTTTTTTATTCGGCCCGTCAAAGAAAATCGCACTTGTGAAATTCCAGGATGCGTGCTCACATCAGAATAGAAATTTCAAATTGTCGCATGAAAACATGATGGGGAATAAGAAGTTATCATATTTAAAAGTCCCATGCTTAGCTGGCAAACCAAACAATAGGCCCACAGTCAAGGCGCAGATGGCCATAGTCAATCTGAGTGAAACAGACCAGTTAAACTGTCATCTTCATCTAGATCTGGCCTTGTCCAAAATTTAGGACTTGGGAAACTCCTTCGTCACAGGGGGACTTGAAACTCCCCCACAGGAAGAGCTCATTAGCCAGGTTACAAATTTATCAGTTCATGGAAAAGACAATTAAAATATCTATGTTTTATTGCGTAGAGCTGCTGGTGGTCAGAACGTCCAGGGGTGTGGTATTATAATCAAGAAAACTATGTTTTACTAATGATTCACTTTAATTTGCATATACTCTCAATAAAAAGCTTGGCAGAGGGCTGCAGAATTCAGGTGTCTGTCATGAAAAGCTTTGTCTCCTGCCAGCAGTAGAAGACAATCTTTCTGTGTTCGAGCTTTGGTCCACATTGTCCGATCGAACATCTATGACAAAACCACAAAAAATAGTTTGACACCCCTGCAATCAGAGCACTTCCCTCCTTCACTTTGTCATCGTGTGCAGTGGAGAGCGAACATGCAGCCATTACAGAAGCGTCTGCGGTTCATCAGCAGAGAGTATGGTGGAGACGTATTGGGTCTTGGCGCCCTTTGGTTCAGGTCAGGGGAGAGCAGCAAATAGGAAATGAATGAAGACAGCTCGCGCGCTCTGTGGTGAGCCCGTGACACCGTCGCGGACCTTGTCAGGACTCCTTTGCTGCCTGTCAGGCGTCCGGAAGCCTGCGGCAGGACAGGTCGTCGCCGCCTCCGACGCAAAGAGTCTTGTCGGTGACAACCGGTGCGTTCCAATCTATTGGGGGTCAAGAGGAGGCTGCTCGTTGGTGATGTGTCACATATTTCTGTCACAGGCTCAAAGCAGATGCTACTCGGCAAAGTTTTGTTCCTAATGACAGTTGCTTCTTTTTTTTTGTCCCTGGCTGCCTCAGCACTCGTGTGAGTCAATGTGAAGCGGAAGTGGTTGCTTGCTTGACGCCACAACAACAAACCTTGAATGTTTGTCACGGATCCCGCAGGAAACGGCAGAAAGTACCACAGCGCTGCCGTCCGGAGTCAGCAAACAATTATCTTGCTGAAAGATGACAAAGAGCCCCCACATCCGGAGGCATCGACGCGGCCAATCTATCGATTGCGGTCGATGGCAATCATGTGTTGTTGACATCAAAAGATGATTGGGAGCCATTTAACGTTCCAGATACAGTGATACCTTGGCTTACGAACTTTATTAGTGTCACGGTTTGCAAGCGTGGTGATGGCAGATATTGATCCCAAAAAGCAGGAAGGAGGGAGCAGCAGGTTGTGTTTGAGAAATTGTATTAAAATAAAGTCAACAGGAGCAAAATCTAAAAAGTTAAAATAATTTGAACAGACAAATACAAAGTATCAAAAGAAAGAGTAAAAGTCTGCCAAGATGAAACAAACACATGCACAGCATACAATGCATGCACAACGCATACAATTGCATACAACATACAACAATGACCTGACAGCGAATGGTCATGCCGGGAGTCCTTTTGAGTGTCACTGATTGGGAACGACCAGCACCTGCGAGGCAGCAGGCAGGGCTGACAGCGCTACCCGTTTGTCGCCAATCCGAACGTGGCAGCCCGCCACTGATCAGGACGACCAGCACCTGTGCAGGTGCAGGCGGGGCCGACAGCGCCACCTGTTGGTCGCCAACCAGATCATGACAATTGGTTCCCAGACAGAGTGAGTAAGGCAAAACTGTGTATCCCAAACATTAATTTCCCATAGGAAACCATTAAAATGAGAATAATCTGTTCCCAGGTCCCCATAAAACATGATTTTCTACTTTCTAATTTTCTAAGCCTTAAAACTACACAAAACATACCTTATTTTACTTATAATAAATGTGCTATGGAATTGTAATTAAAGAAATAAACTGTACTGTATAATAAAGTCAAGTTATATTACCTTTGTGATGGTCGTTGATGGCTTTATGGAATGGAATGTCCGGTTTCATCAGCATTAAACACTTGATAATGAATGTATCCTTCTTCTTTCACCATCTTGAGGAATGATTCCTTGTAAGCTTTGGCAGCTTTATCATCAGAACTAGCTGTCTTACCATGCACCAAGTTCTCGAACATCCTTGGCTTAAAATCATCAACGGATGACGAACTTCCAGGTTGCCTCTTGACGATATCCGAATAAAGTTGCTGTGCTTTCTCTGCGATAATTTTACCTAGTTCCTCATCAATTGTGTTCTGTTTAGCTGGGTTGATAACTTTTTGTATCAAGGGTTTCAAGGAGCTCTGGGTTGTCATCTTGGAAGTTGTGATATTGCAACAGCAACAGATGCAGGCAGACACACTAGAAACTGCATTAATAGCTGATTCCTTTCCTTGTCCCTTCTATCCAAATTGATGGGATATTTTAACCTTGCAGTCTACACTCTGCCTTTGAACTACATGTATCAATAAAGTTGAAACGAGTTTCACTGTTTTCTATCCATTTTCTCACTCTCTCTGTCGTCTGCCTATCTATTTTTATTTGCAGCTGTGTTTCTGTAAAAAAAAGAGTCGGCAGCCATTTCCTTGTTAGGTAAACAGACTCGTTTGTGAACGACACATCACTCATTTTGGCGCTCCGTGTGTATGCTCAAAAATAGTTTGTATGCCAAGATTAAATTCTCGTGAATTTAACGTTCGTAAGCAGAAAGGTTTGGTAGCCAAGGTGTTCGTAAGCCAAGGTATCACTGTATTGACATCTGCTCTCGATTCGACAACATGGAGGGCACATTATTATGACAGCGTGTCCCGAAATGGGGCGTGAGCAACATCCGTTGTCTTTCCCGGTACATCAACCCCGACAAGCGGACCAAAATACGTGACAGCGCTTCTGGCCTTTCTCTCTTCTAAGTCGCAGAAGCCATTTTTTTTCTCAGAGTGCGTTCTGGAGATGAAATATCTCCAAAGGGTAAGGCGAAAAGAGGCAGCAAATCGAGGGGCAGAGCGACTTGAGGTCGGCAGCAAATCAGCTCACTTCAGCCAGCATTATTTACACATTGCCAAAGCTGCGCTCTAAATCCTTCGCTTGGTGTTGCCTCTGCAGAACAAGGGCGGTTGGGAAAGTCCACCGGAATCTGATGGTAAATAGTCACCGGGCCACTGGATGATGTCTGGGATTTGAACTTTGTTGCAATGATGAAGATCGTGACTAACTAGCTGAGAAACAAAAAGTGACAGGCAACAAAGCAAGAAAAGACGGAATCTTCCATTCATGCAAGATGTGACAGCCAAAGTAAACTGGTGTAAAATAAAATGTTTGTTGTACAAGAAAGGACCCCTGGGCGCCCCTGGAGGCGATGATATGTCGTCTTCATTTCGCTGACAGAATTAGAATAAGAAAGCCTTTTATCGTCCCACAATGGGGAAATTTGCAATCCAAAGCAGCAATTTGAAAGGGGATGAGGGTGGGGTAATGAAAGGTTAAAAAACAAGACATTCTAAGCATAATTAAAAATACGTCTGTGTAAGCTCTCAGTCGTACAGGAGTGGTCCATCGATGAAAATGTTTCTTCAGCCGTCATCTGTACTTCTTTGAAGGTGTCAGACGTTTCGCTTCTTATCCAAGAGGCTTCGTCAGCGAACTAAAATCTTTTGCTGGTAGCTTCGGCCCTATGTGTATCCCTACTGTCCAGACGTGGCGGTGCCAGACTCTGCTATGATCGGTGCCTGCTCTCAGGTTAGGGGGAGCATAATAAAAAAATGTCAGAAGACTGAGGTATATACTGTAACTATGCAAAAATGTTTCAGAAAAAAACTGTACATCAAAGAAAAAGCATACAGATATATGTAGCTGTATTGCATCAACATAAGGTGGCTGTGCTATTTACAGTACAAGAGTCGAGGTTTTTTTCACATGTGACTATTAAGAAGCCTGACAGCAGTTGGTATGAACAAGCGGCGGTACCTCTCCTTCTTGCAGCGCGGGTGTAACAGTCTCTTGCTAAAGGAGCTTGTCACGTCCGCTAGAGGAGTGGTGACAGAACTCGAGCGACGACGGAAGGTAGTTAAGGTCGGATCCAAAATACACGGTGGAGACAGTGATTCCAATAAAGAGTCTTTACTGAGAAACATGTATCGAACAAAACAGAAAGTCAAGCAAGGCAGGAGGGCAACGGCAAAACAGACCTGCGTGTGTAACCGGCCTCAGGCCTAGGGGGTACCTGAGTCGGTTCAAACGCGTCACAGGCAGGTAGCACTGTGAACGACGAGGAAAGACGACACGAGACAACCGTGTTAATCAGCTTCACACAACGGCATTTATGACCACTCATCAAAACATCTATTCAGCAATTTCAATATCAGAATACATTCATGTGTAGATCTATACATTCAACATCTATACATTGTATATATCCTCCACATTCGCACATGCTTATGCACGTCTGTCCGCTCGTGTGTGTTGTACTGGGAACTACAATTGACATCCAAAAATCCAAATTCATCAAAGCCACAAAATATTCATCAAAGCCACAAACAAGGTTTCATATCTAGCATCGCCCAATAAGTCCCCAATTACTTTAACATCTTGAGAATGTCTAACACTTATTATTTTGAATACCTGTGAACGACGAGGAAAGACGACACGAGACAACCGTGTTAATCAGCTTCACACAACGGCATTTATGACAACTGCGCATGCGTGAGCTGAGCCTACATCGCCTTCCTCTGTTCCATTCACAGGCGCGTAGCGCCCTCTCCTGACTTGGTAGTCTAATCGACTAACATACAATAACAGAGGTCGTTTCTAACCCCCTACACGTGCAGAAGGGTGACGGGGGACTTCCAGGAATACAACGAAAACAACTGAATGGTAAGGGTGGCTTTTATAGCCAGAAGGCACAATTAGGGAAATGGGGGACAGGTGCGTGAGTCCGGAGAGCCAGGAAGGGAGGGGCCTGCTCCAAGGAGCAGAGGAGGAAGAGACAGGTGGGGAGGGGCACGCTCATGGCGTCGACGAGGGTGTGACAGTGCCCCCCCACCCCTCAAGGGACGCCTCTTGGCGGCCCACCTGGAATGCCCGGGTGAGAGATGGGTCGAGGATCCATGAACGGGGAAGCCACTGACGTTCCTCGGGACAATAGCCCTCCCAATCGATCAGGTACTGCACTCCCCTGCCCATGCGCCTAGAGTCCAGTATCTCCCGCGCGCTGTAGACCAGGCCATCGTCCAACATCCAGGAGCTAGGGTGCTGGTCTCCACTGGCTTGAGGAGGGAAACGTGGAAGACCGGGTGGATCCTCATCGTAGGTGGCAGCCGGAGCTTCACCGAGACCGGGCTGAGGATGGCCTCAATGGGGAAGGGACCAGTGCAATGTGGGCCCAGTTTGGCTGAAGTCCCGGCCAACCGGAGGTCCCTTGTTGACAGCCACACCTCCTGCCCCTATTCGATAAGAAGTGAAATGTCCGTCACCTTTAAAGAAGTACAGATGACGGCTGACGAAACCCTCTCATCGATGGACCACTCCGCTAGGACTGAGAGCTTACACAGAGAGCTTACACAGCCTTGTTTCATCGTCTCCGACGTCATCTCCGGGTTTGAATGCACACGGCCGAATTGAATGCAATCAACAGTAGTGGAAGACCTACCGTACAGGGGCCAAATCTGTCCCGCTGCATCATTTTATTTGGCTTGCAAAAGCAAATAAGACATGTCAAGTGCCAAAATGCTTGGTTAATTCCGAACCAACCGATAAAAATAACATTGTATAGCATGGGTGTCAACGTGTCAGAGATGTTCGGACACAGTGGACAAAGACTCGAACCCAGAAATATTGCCTTTTACTGCCGGCAGCAGACGCAGCCATTCACGACAGACGTCTGAATTCTGCAGGCTCCGCCAAGCTATTCATTGAGAGTATATGCAAATTAAATTGATACATTAGTAAAACATATTTTTCTTGGTTAGAATACCACAACTCTTGAGTTCTTAGCATGAACAGCTGTAAACAATAAAACATTGTCTTTTCCATGAACTGATACATTTGTAACCTGGCTAATGAGCTCTTCCTGTGAAGGAGTTTCAAGTCGTAAATTGCTCCTGTGATAAAGTCAAGCATGTCAAATGACATTATTGCTTGCTAAAAATGGCTGTGCTTGTTAAAAATGATGCCAGACAACAAGTTTGGATCTTGGTGAGGATAATTGGGAGAGAAAGTGGGCTGATGGGATATAATTGTAGCTCCAGAAGAGCAACACGATGGAAGAGGAGCTTGGTTTTGTTTTTTAAAAATTGTAAAGAACCTTACGCTTTGATGATGTCTACGAGAAAGATAAATTGTTGAGCAACAAGCCGTGGAGGAACTAAAAAAAAAAAAAAAAAAAAAAAGAAGAAAAGCTTGATGCTGTCGGTGTTTAAAAAGATTTGTTGGGAGCAGGCGACTGAAGGCAATTGCATATGATTAACACTCTTGCTGCTAAATGTTTGAGTGTGTGTGTGTGTGTGTGTGTGTGTGTGTGTGTGTGTGTGTGTGTGTGTGTGTGTGTGTGTGTGTGTGTGTGTGTGTGTGTGTGTGTGTGTGTGTGTGTGTGTGTGTGTGTGTGTGTGTGTGTGTGTGTGTGTGTGTGTGTGTGTGTGTGCGTGTGTGTGCGTGTGTGTGTGTGTGTGTGTCTGTTTTTTTAAATGGTTTGCGGCTGGGAAGTCAGAGAGTAGGTGGAACAGAGTTTGGCAAACTCTAAAACGAAAGTAATGATCCACAACCGTCTTCAAACTTTGGAAATCTGACTGATAATAAATATAATAATAATAATAATAATAATAATAATAATAATAATAATAATAATAATAATTAGCAAATAGCCAGATAGCCAAAGGCTAGCCAGCCTACAGCCAGCCAGCTAGACAGCTAATAGCTAGACAGCTAGCTAATGGATAGTTAATAAATAGCTTCTGAAACCTAGAACAGAATGAGAAGAGACAGAATAGAAGTTATCATATTTCAAAGTTTCATGCTGAGTTGGCCTGAACATTGGAAGAGCTCATTAGCCAGGTTACAAATCTATCAGTAAAAGACAAAGTTCCTGTGTCTGAGGCTTTGTTAACAGTGTCCGGACAAAAATTTCGGACATTTCCTGAGGCGCTTGTGCTCTTTTCAGAATATGTTTGAGCCATAATTAAAATGAAATTCCACCATTAGTTCACTCCACAGTTCGGAAACTAGGAGCCATGCAGCATTCACGGGAAATATATGGGATGGGATGGGATTTGCCTTTATTAGTCTCACAGTGGAGAAATTTACATTTCACAGCAGCAAAGTGATGAAAGGAATGAAACCAAAAAGTACAAACAGGCGACATTTTTATACAGTGATACCTCGGCTTACGAACTTAATTGGTTCCCAGACAATGTGTAAGTGTAAAGTGTGTATCCCAAAAAATAATATCCCATAGTAAACCAGTAAAATGAGAATAACCCATTCGCAGGTCCCCATAAAACATAATTTTCTACTTTCTAATTTTCTAAGCCTTAAATCTACACAAAATACATCTTATTTTATGTATGATAAATGTGGTATGGTATTATATTTAAGAGAAAAACTGTACTATATAATAAAGTCCTTTTATTTACCTTTGTGATGGTCGTTGATGGCTTGATGAAATAAAGTGGCCGGTTTCATCATCATTAAACACTTGATGAGGAACGTAGCCTTCTTCTTTCACCATCTTGAGGAATGATCCCTTGTAGGTGCTTTCTCTGCAATAATTTTACCTTGTTCCTCATCAATTGTGTTCTGTTTAGCTGGGTTGATAGCTTTTTGCATCAAGTGTACAGATGGCTTGTGCAGGTTATTTGTGGAGCCTGATTGATGGGAATTTTAACCTTGCAGTCTACACTCTGCCTTTGAACTATCAAAGTTGAAATGAGTCCAAATATCACTGTTTTCTATCCATGTTGGCACTCTCCCTCTGTCGTCTGCCTGTCTCTTTAATGTTTGAACCACCTGCCCTCACTGCTGCGTTCTTGACCAATCACGTGCCTTTAACCGATAAATGGGGGCCGGGAATAGAGCACAAAAACAATGTCGGGTGCCATTTTCTTGTTAGGAGAACGGGCTCGTTCGTGAACGACACATCACTCATTGTGCCAGCTCCGTATGTATCCCGAAAAATAGTTTGTATGCCAAGGGAAAATTTTCATAAATTTAACATTTGTAAACCGAAAAATTTGAAACAGGGGAAGGGAGGGGGTTGACTGGAGTCCCGCCATTTTATGACGGGCCTCGTGATGGAAATTGGTTACCGCAGTCGGTGTATTGGTGCTCGACCAAATGTCACATTGAAGATTGCCCAGTCGTCTCAGCCCTCATATGAAGCCCGCAAAGAAACCAAGAGGCCGTTTTGGTCTGCCGCATGAAGCACTTTGGCACTCGGGGCATCTCTGGCAGTGCCTAATGTGGCCAAGCGGGCACCCGCTGGCTTGCCTGCATGACGTTGTGGAACTGTTTAAGGATGTCAAGAAATTGGGAGGGAACGCCAAATTTCTGCAGTATGGTCCAAATATTGTCACGGTTAACGGTGTCAAAGGCCTTGGTAAGGTCAATGAAGATGATGTAGAGGTCCTTGCTTTGTTCCCTGCATTTCTCCTGAACTTGTCGCGCAGTGAAGATCACATCCAGAGTGCTTTGGTCCTTTCTGAAACCGCTTTGTGGCTCTGGGAGGCTGACTTCAGTATAATGTGCAATGTTAGACGAAACAGCATTATTTTCGCAAGAATCTTGCAAAGTGCCTCACCACGATATGGTGGTGATCCCAGTCGAGGCACGATCCTATGTGAAGTTAAATTGTCACAAAAAGGAGAGGAGTAGCAGTACCTTACATTGCAGGGGTTTCTGAAAAACTCCGAGTCTTATTTCAAACCGATAAACACTTGAAGGCAAAAATGTTTGCATCTGTTGCGTCACACGAGTGTATGATTTTGAAGTGCGCCTTTCAACACTTTCATGTCTTTCAATTCCTTGATCTCCTTGATGTGCGTATCACCCTGACGCATAGCACACGCTTGCAAATTGTATAAAAGAAGCTGTTGCGGGACAGAGAGATTGGGGCGAACCACGGGGCAGAATAATCTCAGACTCATCTCGGACTCACAGACTCAAAGAGAACAAGACCCGCTCAGGCGCCCGGCTATTGCCGGGCGTCGGGCGGACATCACAGCACGACTTGCTCGACTCCACTCCACGATCAAGCTCTGCGCGTCACCTGCCTGGGAGATCTGACAACGAACCTACTTACAAATAAAGAGAACCATCAAACTCTTTATTGGCGAGCCAGCCAGGAGCATTTTTTCCCCTCCTCCTCAGCCCAATCAACTCTCCAAATGGAAAGATCCAGATTTCCCAGCCGCCCGTGAACCCGGCATCTTCACAGCAAGACCCCTCAAGCCGAGCTCCCGATGGGCCGCCACCACCCGTGGGCGCCCCGACCCCACCGTGAAACCTGCCGCACCCTGATGGCCAACATCGTCCAATTCGCCTGGCGACTCTGCAACTAGCTGCATCGTATATGTCCACGATCGCACATCGTCGGACATCGCTTATGTCCACGATCGGACATCATATATGTCCACGATCGGACATCGTCGGACATCGCTTATGTCCACGATCGGACTTCGGGAAGACGCTTCATGGCCGACACGGCCGCCGACGTCAGCGTTCTTCCTCAGCGTCCTGCAGAGCGCCATGGCAGCGCGATCATCGCCACCGTCGCCGATGACCGGCCTGTCCGAGCCCGGCAGCATGGCCAACCCCACGCACCTTCGTCCTCACAATCCCTCATCGATTCTCCGACTTGACCGATCCCAGCCGGCAACTCACGGTGAGAAGACCTTCCGGCATCGACTCGACGGCCGCGAGGAAAGTTTCCATCGATCGACTCAAACTGGCAGTCGTGAGCACTCTTTGCCGTGCTCCCGTACAACGACTTCAGGCACCACGAAACTTCCTCGGCAACCTCCCAACCGACGCCTGCCACGCCCGGTGACCGTCATCTTGCCTGGCCTCACCATGTCGCAGAATGACTTTTGTTTTTATTTCTTTTTCCTTCATCGTTTTCACCGACTTCGGATCCAGGAGGGGAGCCCTGTTGCGTCACACGAGTGTATGATTTTGAAGTGCGCCTTTCAACACTTTCATGTCTTTCAATTCCTTGATCTCCTTGATGTGCGTATCACCCTGACGCATAGCACACGCTTGCAAATTGTATAAAAGAAGCTGTTGCGGGACAGAGAGATTGGGGCGAACCACGGGGCAGAATAATCTCAGACTCATCTCGGACTCACAGACTCAAAGAGAACAAGACCCGCTCAGGCGCCCGGCTATTGCCGGGCGTCGGGCGGACATCACAGCACGACTTGCTCGACTCCACTCCACGATCAAGCTCTGCGCGTCACCTGCCTGGGAGATCTGACAACGAACCTACTTACAAATAAAGAGAACCATCAAACTCTTTACATCCAAAAGATAGGCTGCCAAATGAAAAACAAAGTAATGTAGTTTATTCAAAACCCACAGTCACGGTTGACCACGAAACAACTAGTAGCTCAGTGTTCCAATATCCACAAACGGCAATTGCTATCACAACTTGAGATTGATGAGGTACAACACAAATTCCGAGGTGAAGGGCCCCAGGCTGCCACACCAGAGGAAGAGCTTCAACCAGAGATTGGGAGGCAAGCCCCAATGCATGATGAGATTGGGAAGCCAGCCCCAATGAATAAAATGCTGAGCGAGGCAGCAACTGACCTGAGAGATAAGATCATGGCAAGAATGAAAACTGGGCAACTAAGAAACCGATTACATCGGCTATGTGAAGTACCACCTGAAAGTCTCATGGAAACTGTGAATGCAGCACTGAGAACGATCCCGACCGGAACGATCACGGAAACCAATGAGCTGATATACACCTCAGCATCAGTGATCCTAGAGATGCTCGGCTACAAGAACAACCATGAGAGCCACAAGATTCATTACCCACCATGGAAAAGACGGTTGGAGGCTAAGATCAAGGCGGCTCGGAAAGATGTGAGTCAATTGACGGAGATCCAGAGAGGTGTGAATAAAAGGCCAATACAATACAAATAACTGCCAATACTGCCAAACAAAGGCTCCAGGCCTTGTCCAGTCACCTAAAGAAGTACACGAAAGAGAATGAGGCCAGAAGAATAAACAGGCTGTTCGCAACACAACCTGCGAAAGTGTACGCTCAGTGGCAGGGTTCTAACAGCAGAGCAGACCCTCCAAGGCTGGAAACTGAAAGATACTGGAAAGGCATATGGGAGAAGGAGGTCGCACATAACAGCAGTGCACAATGGCTGGTGACTCTGAAAGAGGAGCACAGCAACCTCCCTGAACAGAACCCAGTTACCATCACAGCGGCAGATATACAAGGAAGAGTCTCAGGTATGAAAAACTGGACGGCACCAGGCCCGGATATGGTCCACACCTACTGGCTAAAGAAACTCACAGCTCTCCACGAGCGCCGAGCAGCACAAATGAACCAGTTGCTGATGGATGGGACTCACCCAGGATGGCTAACCGAAGGGCGAACAATCCTGATCATGAAGGATTCCTCAAAGGGTGCAGTTACTTCCAACTATCGGCCAATAACCTGTCTCTCCACAACATGGAAGCTCATGTCAGGCATCAGTGCGGCTAAGATAAGTGGACACATGGATCAATACATGAGCAAAGCACAGAAAGGCATTAGTAGAGATACTAGAGGTGCCAAACATCAGCTGCTGGTTGACAGAACAGTCGCTCAAGACTGCAGGTCCCAACATACCAACCTGTGCACAGCCTGGATTGATTACAAGAAAGCATATGACTCGATGCCACACACATGGATCACTGAATGCTTGGAGTTGTATAAGGTCAACAGGACCCTGAGAGCCTTCGTTGCAAACTTGATGAGGATGTGGAAAACTACACTTGAAGCCAATGGCAAGCCACTAACGCAAGTGTCCATCAAATGTGGCATATATCAAAGTGATGCACTCTCCCCACTGCTGTTCTGCATAGGACTGAACCCCCTCAGCCAGATAATCGCCAAGACAGGCTATGGATACCGCCTCAGAAATGGAGCTACGATCAGTCATCTCCTCTACATGGATGACATAAAGCTGTATGCTAGGAGCGAAAGGGACATAGAGTCCCTGATCCACACAACCAGGATCTACAGCAGTGACATCGGAATGTCATTCGGGCTGGAGAAATGTAGTCGGATGGTGACTAAGAGGGGCAAGGTAGTCCACACTGAAGGGGTCTCCTGAAGGAACAATAGCAGACATTGAAAACAGCTACAAGTACCTTAGTATACCACAGGCCAATGGCAACCTCGAACTAGCAACAAGGAAAGCGGCGACGACCAAATACCTCCAGCGAGTGAGGCAAGTCCTCAGAAGCCAGCTCAATGGCAAGAACAAGACCTGGGCAATAAACAGCTATGCCATGCCAGTGATCAGATACCCTGCAGGAATAATAAGGTGGCCAAAGGAAAAGATTCAGACCACGGATGTTAAGACCCGAAAACTCCTCACCATGCACGGAGGGTTCCATCCCAAGTCCAGCACCCTGAGACTGTACACAAGCCGTAAGGAAGGAGGCCGGGGACTAGTGAGTGTGAGAGCCACTGTCCAGGATGAAACATCCAAGCTCCATGAATACATCAAAGAGAAGGCTCCAACGGATGATGTACTCAGAGAATGTCTCAGACAATGGGGAACAGAGGATGAGGTGATGGAAGAGGGACAATCATGGGAGGAGAAGCCCCTACACGGGATGTACCACCGAACCATAGCAGAAGTGGCTGATCTCAAGAAGTCCTATCAGTGGCTAGAGAGGGCTGGCCTAAAGGACAGCACAGAGGCACTCATCCTGGCTGCCCAAGAGCAGGCCCTGAACACCAGAGCCATAGAGGCAGGGATATACCACACGAGACAAGACCCAAGGTGTAGGTTGTGTAAAGAGGCACCTGAGACAATCCAACACATAAATGCAGGGTGTAAGATGCTGGCAGGGAAAGCCTACATGGAGCGCCATAACCAGGTGGCTGGCATAGAGCTACTGAAACATCTGTGCGCAGTATGGACTGGAAACCCCAAGGTCAAAATGGGAAACACCTCCCAAGGTGGTGGAGAATGACCGAGCAAAGATCCTGTGGGACTTCCAGATACAGACCGACAAGATGGTAATGGCCAACCAACCAGATATCGTGGTCATAGATAAAGGGGAAAAGAAAGCCGTTGTCATGGATGTAGCGCTCCCGAGTGATGGAAACATCAGAAAGAAGGAACATGAGAAAATGGAGAAATACCAAGGGCTCAGAGAGGAGCTGGAGAGAGCCTGGAAGGTAAAGGTAACAGTCGTGCCTGTGGTGGTCGGAGCACTCGGGGCAGTGACCCCCAAACTCGACGAGTGGTTGCAACAGATCCCGGGAACAACATCGAATATCTCGGTCCAGAAAAGCGCAGTGCTGGGAACAACACCGAAACCATGCTCACATTGAACAGCAGACAGGACGTATCCTCCTCAGTCAGTGAAAGCGCTAACTGCACCGCTTTCACCTTGTCCGGCCAGTTCGATGCGTCAGACACCAACTCGAACTGTGCCAAATACGGTTCCCAATTTCCTTTCCCGGAGAATTTCGGTGCCTTCGTGGAGGGACACGCGAGACCAAGGGCGCCGCCATTAATGCTCACATCGCTCCTCGTGGCGGCGGGTGCACTTGCACTTGTCGTAATCAGAATCAGAATCAGAATCAGAATCAGAATCATCTTTATTGCCAAGTATGTAGAACACACAAGGAATTTGTTTCCGGTAGAACACGCTGCACTAGTATCGTCGTAAAAAAAAACTGCTAAGTGGCACTATACAGTTCCATTTTGGCTACTGTTGAAATGGCGGGCTCACGGCCATTGTGGCGCGGATTGCCAGTGGAAAGACGACAGCGCTCTATGCCACTTGACTCCGACATGTCAATTCCGCATGGCAAGACCTCCCCCTAGTGGAACATCTTCCCTCAAAACTTGGACGTGCGACGGGTGAATCTGGAGATTCTGACACCAATGTAACTCATTGAACCTCATCCTTTCACCACATCAGCCCCGTCCTCCAAGAGCTCCACTCGCTCTCGGTCAAATATAGAATCAACTTTAAAATTCTTCTTTATACATTTAAATCTATCCATAACCTTGCCCCCCCAAACCTATCTGACCTTCTTCAAATTTCTATTTACACTCACCTGCTGTCAATTCTCTAATCACGGACACGGGGCATTTATACGGTTCGCAATCACCTCGCCAATGCCGGATGATTGACTCAACTCGCCACCGTACCTGGACTCTTCCTTCGATGCGTGAGTGTATCCGGTCCGAGGTATTTTCCCTGCGTCCTGTAAATTCATGTCATCTTCTGGGATTGCGTCATTTTGCACCCTCGTGTGCCATTTGCTTTTTGGCGTACTTGCTGTGTTTTCTTTGATTTGTGAGGCTCCCCTCTCCCGGCAAATTGGCGTTTTCATGTTTATGTTTGTTAAAGTAATTATAAGTGCCTTGCATGCTGGGTCCGAGAGGACAGTAATTTCATTTGTGCTGTATGTCATGCATATTAGCATATTTGACAATAAAACTGACTTTGACTTTGACTTTGAAACATCCTGCTTGGTTAGTACGTGTCTGTTTTGGGATCCCAAACATTCCACGGCGTTCCGACGAGTCATCTGCCGTCACTCTCGCTCGGAACGTGACAGCTACGGATGACTCGGCTACAGGATGTTCTTTTCTCTTAAAATATCTATCCCAAGGGTCGGCAACCCAAAATGGTGAAAGAGCCATATTGAACCAAAAAAACAGATATGTCTGGAGCCTCAAAAAAATTAAAAGCCTTATACGTTTGTTTTACTCAATCACTCAAAAGCCACAAACAAATCACTACGAGCCACGTTGACTCCACTTTCTCAGTGGGTTTCAAAACTCTGAAGTACACTTTTGAGTCAGGGTGTAGTTCGAAGCATGCTTCTGATTGGCTGCCGGTGCCGAGTATGCAAATTGCCAAACGAACGTCACTCGGACTACACCCTGACTCAAAAGTGTACTTCAGAGTTTTGAAAGCCGCTGAGAAAGTGGAGTCCTCGTAGTGTTAAGCAGGCAACACAATGCAAACGTTGCACACACGTCCGCACGCGACAACAGTTGGTCATGGAGAGAGTGATACACCAGTGCGCCGCTCAGCTCCCCACCCTCGCGTACGCACCCACGCGTCGTATTGGCGTTCGAACACCGATTGATGTTCGAACGCCGAAGCAAGAATATCTTGAATATTTTGTTCGAACACCGATTTGTTCAAACTGTGAGGAGTTCGAGAACCGAGGTACCACTGTATTATATTTTTTACTAGTTGGTATGATCGCATTATTAATATGTCCAAATTAGTGACAGATGATCATCAGACCTGAGTAACCACAGGGAAAATGCAAGTTGGTGGATGCTCTCTGTGCACATATAAATCAAGCCATTTAAATAAACATATTCTATTTCATGTATTTTTTACATGAGTAATTAGTTTTTCACACAATTTTACGTGATTTTTTTGGGTAGTTTATTAAATTAAGCAACAAAAAAAAACAAGTCAGGAGCTATTTGGGAGCAAAAAGAGCCAGATCTTTTTAGTGAGCCAAGCCAAAAGAACCGGCTCTCTGAAAAGAACCGGAATTCCCATCACTATTCTGCACAGTATCCGTGCTGTTCCCAGCACTGCGCTTTTCTGGACCGAGATATCCGATGTTGTTCCCGGGATTTGTTGCAACCACTCGTCTTGCATCCCACAGTTATGTGTTGGATTGTTTCAAGTGCCTCTTTTCACAACCTACACCTTAAGTATGCCCGACGAAAAAGTTGCACACACCGGGCGTCAGGGCAGACGTCATTTCAGACACTGCCCTGACGCCCGGTGTGTGCAACTTTTACGTCGGGCATACAACTTACGTCTCCGCCCGGCTGGCCGACAACTTTTTCAAAAATAAAAAAAATAAAGATTTTTTTTTTTTTCACATCAAAGGTTTGCTATATTCCAATACTTTTGTTTGGTTTGGAAATTTCTGAATTTTGGTTAGTATGGCAATTTCAATACTCGGCAAACAATCAGAAGCCTGCATCGAATAACTTCATGCTTTCGGGTGCATTTGCCTAGCATTTTCCAAAGTAGAAGCACGGAGAACACAATGATGGACAAGTGGTGAGGAATGAAGCCAAAACCTCAGTCACAGAAGAACGATTCAAAAGAAGCTAACAAAATTTATGACGCTACTAAACGAAAACATACATTAAAATCATAGTGGAAAGAGGAGTTCATGTGGCTTGTAGCAGATGACGCAACGCAAACATTGCATTGTGCAACATGCCCAAGAGTGTATGGAAAAAACTACAACTGTATATATATATATATATATATATATATATATATATATATATATATATATGACAGAGTTTGAAACAAAAAAACAAAAGTGTGCGAGTGAGAATAGTGAGAAAATGGATAGAAAACAGTTAAAGTATATAGGATATTTTAACTGTTTTCTATCCGTTTTCTCACTATTCTCACACTCTAACACTTTTGTTCAGGCTCCACAAATAACCCGCACAAGTCATCTGTACACTTGATGCAAAAAGCTATCAACCCAGCTAAACAGAACACAATTGATGATGAACTAGGTAAAATTATCGCAGAGAAAGCACCTAAAAGGGATCATTCCTCAAGATGGTGAAAGAAGGCTACGTTCATCATCAAGTGTTTAATGCTGAGGAAACCGGACACTCCATTCCATCACTCAGTGAAAGGGGGTGTGGAAAGGTAGGCCGGCTGGGGCACTGTTCGGTCGTGTGCTTTGGTGTTCTTCTGCCGAATATTACTCCGCCAGCCATGGTGGGGCGGCGCTCCATGTGTATCCCGAAAAGTAGTGCGTATTCCGAGGTTTAATTTTCATAAATTTAACGTTCGGAAACCGAAAAATTCGGAAGGCAAGGTGTTTGTAAACCGAGGCCCCACTGTACAGTTTCTCAAATACTACCTGCTGATCCCTCCTGCCTGCTTATTTTGGGATCCACCACCATCAACACCCTGCAAACTGTGACAACGACAGTGAGACAGTTTCAACTTTGATAGTTCAAAGGCAGAGTGTAGACTGCAAGGTTAAAATATCCCATCAATCAGGCTCCACAACTTGATGCAAAAAGCTATCAACCCAGCTAAACAGAACACAATTGATGAGGAACTAGATACAATTATCACAGAGAAAGCACCTACTAGGGATCATTCCTCAAGATGGTGAAAGAAGAATGTTACATTCCTCATCAAGTGTTTAATGCTGATGAAACCAGCCACTCCATTCGATCAAGCCATCTATGACCATCACAAAGGTAAATTAAACGATTTTATTATATAGTACAGTTAATTTATTTAATTATAATACCATATCACATTTATTATACATAAAATAAGGTATATTTTGTGTCGTTTTACGGCTTAGAAAATTATAAAGTAGAAAATTATGTTTTATGGGGACCTGGGAACGGATTATTCTCATTTTAATGCTTTCCTATAAGAAATTAATTTTTGGGATACACACTTTTCGCCTTACAGGCTCGGTCTGGGAACCAATTAAGTTTGCAAGCCAAGGTATCACTGTATTTGCGGTGATTGGGATGCATCTCAATGGACGATTCATCAGAAAAATCAGGGAAAATCATGGTTTGGTTACATCCAGTATGGGGGCGTGCGAGAGATCTGCAGAGTGGATGGCAACAATGGATGACAAGCTAAAGGCAAAGCAAGAAAAGCCCCAGAAACCGACACGGAGCGCCATCATTTGCGACAACCTTTACAAATGACTTTTTGTTCAGCCACCTTCTTTCTTTCTGCAACACCTCTTATCTACCCATGATAATTAATGTCACGAAGCAGTATTTTATGCAGGACAAATAAACCTATTCAAAATGGAATGAAAGATTGTATCGAATCGGCTGAAATGTTAAAAATTCTTTGGGGAATTGCTTTCTGCAGGCTGCATGCGCTCTTTGCTTTACTCAGGCTGAACTCGAGTGAGTCTCCAGTCCTCATGTGAGCATGACAACAACAAAACAGGAAGCCAGCGCAACATTTTTCTATTTGGAGTGAATGATGCGACAACTGCAGAGAAAGCGAGCGAGCGAGCGAGACTGATGCGTGGTGCTTGGATTCTCAAGCCTTTTTTGCACTTCTTTTTGTCCACAGCACACGGATTGTATGTGGAACAGTCGCGGCTTGGAATTGAAGCGGATTTATGTGGGACAGGAGATGTGAGCCAATCTCTTTTTGTCAATGGATGCCACAACTGCATGTTTTCAACGTTTAGCTTGTAGTAAGTGTGCACTTTCCACCATGACGTCCCTGATCCATTGCTGAAAAGGATGCTTTGATTCTCTCCTCTTTCATCTAGAACTGCTACATGTCATCACAAAGAGGGTACAGCAAGTCCTGAAAAATGAATGACTCTCTGCGTCTTTGTGTTGTCATATTATTTGTTTTTTTTTCCCCCAAGATGGCGGCGCGTGAACACGCAGCGGCTCCTCTTTCCCAGCAAATTGGCACTTTCGTGTTTATTATGTTTGTTAAAGTCATTATAAGTACCTTGCACGCTGGGTCCGCATGTGAAAACATGCATGTCTACAGCTAATGGCTATCTATTTTGCTAGCTATTAGCTATCTATTCGCTAACTAGCTAGTTTGCTACTTATTTGAGTTACTTCGGGGTTGACTGAACGTTGGCGCGTGTGGCTGCCGCTGCTCACCCACAGAAAACAACTTATACTGTGACTGTAAAGTGACCTTGAGAGTTACCTTGAGAGTTCCCTCTCTCTCCCGGCAAATTGGCGTTTTCGTGTTTATTATGTTTGTGAAAGGACA
This sequence comes from Hippocampus bargibanti, assembly GCF_051943395.1. Classification (NCBI taxonomy): domain Eukaryota; kingdom Metazoa; phylum Chordata; class Actinopteri; order Syngnathiformes; family Syngnathidae; genus Hippocampus; species Hippocampus bargibanti. The sequence goes on from NC_142745.1 coordinate 20,074,201, forward strand.
ACCAACATCACTTTTTTGTTTCCTAACTGACATCAGAAAAACGTTTATAGCATCTAAAATACCCAAAACACACAGGCTGATATTTTTGGTCAAATGCAAAACACCAATAAAAATGAGGTAAAGTGTGCCAAAACTATTTCAAAATGACCCCGCGCCCTTGTTCATCGTGTCACCCAAAGACGTCTTGCCTTGCTGGAGAATCAAAACAATGGCTTCAGATTCAGACAAGATCCTTTCTTGTTACTCATCCATTTATGAATATGATTCAAATAGTTCTGAAGAAGAAAGCATACATGTTTGCAATCAATCAAAGAATTTATTCCGGTCATTTTGATGCATCTGGAGAGAAATGTAGTCACAAACACTTTAGTACTCACAGTACCCAAAAAAAGGCAGAAGAGGGCGACAAACCTCCGTGAAAATTATCTCCTGGGACGTTTTGTAAGCAAATATCAAATACACTGTAGAAGTCTTGGCGCAACACACAATGTCACGGCACTCGAGGCTTGAAGGCAGGACTCGAGTGACGAAGGAAGGTTATACGATTAGGATCCGAAATACACGGTGAGACGGATTTCCAACAAAACGTCTTTACTGAGACACGCAGAAAATAACAAACAGTGAGATGGATAATGGTAACTACTAACTGGACAGACCTGACGGCGAGGGAGTAGCGAGGGTAACTTCCGGGAATACTCCGACAGAGACGGTAAGGTGAGAGTGGCTTTTATAGCCAGAAGGCACAATCAAGGGGATAGGACACAGGTGCGGGAGCCCGGGTGAGTGAGGAAGGGAGGGGCCGTCTCCAGGAGCAGCAGAGGAGGTGACAGGAGGGGAGGGGCGCGCTTAGGACGGCGACGACGATGTGACAGTGCCCGCCCCTCCACAGACGCCTCTTGGCGGCCCACCTGGTTTGGAGGGGTGAGCCGAATGGAAAGCCCGGGTGAGAGATGGGTCGAGGATCCAGGAACGTGGGACCCACTGATGTTCCTCTGGTCCATAGCCCTCCCAATCGGCCAGGTACTGTACTCCCCTGCCCATGCACCTAAAGTCCAGTATCTCCCGCACGGTGTATACCGGTCCGTCGTCCAACATCCGGGGGGGGAGGTGTGGGGGGGGCTAGGGAGCTGGTCTCCACTGGCTTGAGGAGGGACACGTGGAAAACTGGATGGATCCGCATGGTGGGTGGCAGCCGGAGCCTCACCGAGACCGGGCTGAGGATGGCCTCGATGGGGAAGGGACCCGTGAAGCGTGGCCGCAGTTTGGCTGAAGTCCCCGCCAGCCAAAGGTCCCTCGTGGACAGCCACACCTCCTGCCCGACCTGGTAGTTGGGTGCCTGTTAACGACGACGGTCCGCGACAAGTTGGTTCCGGGACGCCGTGCGCGACAGGGCGGCCCTGGTCTCCTTCCAGACTCAGTGGGCCCGTCTGAGGTGCTGTTCAATGGACGGAACTTCCACCTGGCCCTCTTGGGTGGGGAACAGAGGCGGCTGATAGCCACAGGCGGACATGAACGGGGACGGACCTGTGGATGTGAAGACAAGGGATTTGTGGGCGTACTCCACCCAGGTTAAGTGGAGGGCCCACAACGCAGGACTGTGGAGGCACACGCAGCGGAGGGCCGCCTCCAGGTCCTGATTCTTCCTCTCCGTCTGTCCGTTGGTCTCCGGATAGTATCCAGACGACAGGCTTGCCGACGCCCCTAGAGACTGACAGAAACGTTTCCATACCTTGGACACGAACTGCGGTCCCCGGTCCAACACGATCTCCGTCGGAATCCCGTGGAGACGGACGACGTGGTTAAGCAGGAGTTGAGCCGTCTCGATGGCAGACGGCAACCTGGTTAACGGGACGAGTGGGCCGACTTCGAGAAGCGGTCCACCACGGTTAGGACGACCACCTTGGTCTCGGTGCGTAGAGGGTGGAGGGGACGAAGGGGGCAGCCCCTGGGGATGGGGCCGGTCCCCTGGGCTTGCTGCACTTTCCTCTCAACCTCCCACCGCAGGGCGCCCAGGATGCGTTGGGCCGGCAGGATGTTGGCGGTGGTCTCCTCCCTTTCTGCCAGCTCGTGAATACGGGATAGGGCGTCAGGCTTGGTGTTCTGCGACCCTGGGCAGTCGGTGAGAGAAAAGTTAAAACGGGTGAGGAAGAGTGACCATCGGTCCTGTCGAGAGTTGAGTCTCTTGGCAGACCGGATGGCCGCCAGGTTTTTGTGATCGGTGTAAACGGTGAAGGGGTGTTTGGCCCCCTCAAGCCAGTGTCTCCATTCTTGCACCGCCAGGACGACCGCCAACAGTTCCCGGTTTCCAACGTCATAGTTGGCTTTGGCGGGGCTGAGCCGGCGGGAGAAGAAGGCGCATGGGCGAAGCTTCTGGTCAGTGGGAGAGCGCTGGGATAGGACGGCCCCTACTCTGGACTCGGATGCGTCAACCTCGACCGTAAACGTGAGGTCTGGGTCGGGATGACGAATGACAGGGGTATTGGTAAAGGCTTGGCGGAGGCGGTTGAATGCCCCCTCCGCGTCGGGCGTCCACCTAAAGGGGACTTTAGTGGGCGTGAGGTTAGTGAAGGGGAGTGCCTTCTGACTATAACCGCGAATAAAGAAATTGGCAAACCCCAGAAACCGCTGAAGCTGCTTGCGCGTCTTCGGAGTGGGCCACTCTACCACCGCTTTAGTTTTGGCGGGTCGGCCCTGAGCTGCCCCTGCCCCACGACGAACCCCTGAAAAGACAGAGAGCGCACATGGAACTCGCACTTCTCTGCCTTCACGTAGAGCCGATTTTGCAGGAGCCGCGCCAGGACCCGTCGGACATGCTGCCGGTGCTCTTCTGCGGATTTGGAAAAAATAAGAATGTCATCTAGGTACACAAATACGAAGACGTTGAGGAAGTCCCTGAGCACATCATTGATAAGGTTTTGAAATACGGCGGGCACCTTGGTGAGTCAGAACTACATCACCAAGTACTCAAAATGCCCCAAGGGCGTTTTGAATGCTGTTTTCCACTCGTCCCCCTCTCGGTTGCGGACCAAATGGTAAGCACTTCGGAGGTCCAATTTCGAAAAAATGGTTGCCGATTGTAGGGGCGCGAAGGCTGAGTCCATGAGGGGGAGAGGGTATTTATTGCGGAAGGTGATGTCGTTCAGACCCCGGTAGTCGACACACGGGCGCAGGGATCCATCTTTCTTATCGATAAAGAAGAACCCTGCGCCGAGCAGAGAACGCGACGATCGAATAAGTCCGCCGCAAGGGAGGAATCTATGTAGGTGCTCAAGGCTTCTCGTTCCGGTTGTGAGATGTGGAAGAGTCTGGAGTCCGGTAACGGAGCCCCTGGCTGCAGTTCAATTACACAGTCATACGGTTGGTGGGGCGGCAGGGATTGCACGCTGTCCTTGCTGAACACCTCCCGCAAGTCGTGGTAGCACTGCGGCACGCACTTGAGGCAGATGGCCTCGGGCGGGCCTCTGCCTCGATGGAATACCCGGCGTAGCTCGGCCACGAAGTCCGGGTACGAAGCACACAGCTCCAGTCGGGACTCCCGGACGGCCAGCACCCAGGTCTCAGCAGAGCCCGTGAGCAGGCTGGTGATAAAGGCTACCTTGACCTCATCGCTATCGTAGGCGTGAGGTTGTTGTTCGAAGACGAGCGCGCATTGCATGAGGAACTGCACGCAGCGCTCGGTTTCGCCTGTGTAGCGGGAGGGGTGGGGTAGTTGTATCTCGCGCTTACCCACGGGGGGGGCGTGAGGGTGGCGATGCGTGTCTTGACCGTCTCTAAGCGTTGAGCCAGCATGGTGGTGATTTGGCGGACTTCCGCAATGGCTTGGGCCAGCTGGCTCGAACGCTCCACTACTAGTGAGGGCGGCGATTAATCTGTCTTCACCAGCGGGATCCATAGGTGGTCGGAATATTACGTCACGGCACTCGAGGCTTGAAGGCAGGACTCGAGTGACGAAGGAAGGTGGTGCGGTTAGGATCCGAAATACACGGTGAGACAGATTTCCAACAAAAGGTCTTTACTGAGACACGCATAGAAAATAACAAACAGTGAGATGGATAATGGGAACTACTAACTGGACAGACCTGACGGCGAGGTAGTAGCGAGGGTAACTTCCGGGAATACTCCGACAGAGACGATAAGCTGAGAGTGGCTTTTATAGCCAGAAGGCACAATCAAGGGGATAGGACACGGGTGCGGGAGCCCGGGTGAGTGAGGAAGGGAGGGGCCGTCTCCAGGAGCAGCGGAGGAGGTGACAGGAGGGGGGGGGGGGCGCGCTGAGGACGGCGACGACGATGTGTCACACAACGATTCACCATTGCGTTATTTATGTGTTTTCCTTCTAATTTCGCCATCAACACGTATCAACGCGAAGTTTTTAGACCAAAAAAAGTACCGCAAAATGCATTGAGGTGATGCAAGCTATGTCTTCTCTCGGTTAGGGGCGTTCCTTCAGTGACGTAGGGTGAGGACTCGTCACCAACTCAAAAACAAGACATCTGGAATATTCAGCGTGAGTCTTAAAACGTCAAATATAGCTATATGCGGTGGAATCTTTGTAAAATACGCTCAGTAGAAGTCATTTGAAGCGATTTTACAAATTATGGACACAACATGTCCGGAGACGTCGGTTGTCCTTTAAGTCATTATAAGTGCCTTTCACGCTGGGTCCGAAAATACATTAATTTCATCTGTGCTGTATGTCATGCATATTAGCATATTTGACAATAAAGCTGACTTTGACTTTGACTTTGACTTTGACTTTGACTTTGACTTTGATTGATTTTAGTTCAGTGTGATTCAGTGGATGGAAAAGCTGAAAAGCAACAAGCCTGGGAGGGGTGCGCTTTTCAGCAAACCAGACAGCCTTCTACAAAATGGGAACCTCATGGTCTGATTACTCGTAGTGGGTCACGGCAACCCCAAAGCTCGGTCCAATCTGCCCCGTGACATTCTCGTGAGCCGTCCTGTCTAAAAGAAGAAATGGAAGAACGACTGGCTGGCTGCATCCCTCCTCCCCAAAAGCAGTGTCTGAAACTCATGACAAAATGTTAGCGGACACCAGGGCAGACAACTCAACAGTTGCCTGCCCGGCCATAACGTTGCTTACCCCATTTTTCACAACTTAAAACACAATAAGATTACTCATCACATAAAAAAATGTTGCAAAGTATTAGGGATAATTTTTATGAAAGGACAACCGACACCATTTTTTTGTTTCCTAACTGATATCAGAAAAACGTTTTATAGCTTCTAAAATACCCAAAACACGCAGGCTGATATTTTTACTCAAATGAAAAACACCAATAAAAATGACAAAGTGTAGCAAAACTACTTCAAAATTCATCAGAAAGTTTCAGTTTCAGAAGGTCCCGCCCCCTTGTTCGTGACGTCACGCCAAGACGTCTTGCCTTGCTCGAGAATCAAAACAATGGCTTCAGATTCGGAGAAGATGCTTTCTTGTTACTCATCCAGTTATGAATATGATTAAAATAGTTCTGACTAGGAAGGCAAAAATGTTTGCAATCGATTGAAGAAGTCCTTCCGTGTCATTTTGGGTCGTCTGGACTACAATGTAGCGCCCACAAAATGCACAAGATGGCGCCCAAGCTCCGTTGGAAATGGGCTGATTTGTCTGCTGGGAATTCGTGTCAGCTAGTATCAAATACAGTGAGACCTCAGCTTACGGACACCTTATCTTACGAACTTTTCGTCTTACGAATGTCAAATTTATGAAAATTAAACCTTAAAATACGCACTACTTTTCATGATACACACCCACCACGGCTAGTGGAGTAATCTTCGGCGGAAGAACACCAAAGCACACGACCTTTGGATCTGGCGGAGTGGTTTTCGGCGGAAGCACACGACCAAACAGCACTCCAGCCGGGTCACCTTTCCACAACCCCTCTCATTGAATGCACACGTTGATCGCCTCCTTGGAGCTTTTTGCTGATAATTTTACTATTATGGGACCGAAAAAAAAAACCACCACAGGCTCGTGTTCAGCCCAAGAAGACACAAAATAAAATCACAGTCGCTGAGAAGAAGGAGATAATTGAAAAACACGAACGAGGCATGTGTTTGTGTGATTTAGTGGCCGAGCACAGCTATGCTAAGTCAACCATTGCTACCATCCTCCGGAACAGAGAAGCCATCAAAGGTGCGTCTGTTGTGAAAGCAACGGTCTCGGGCAATCGAAGAAGTTGAAAAACTTCTGTTAATTTGGATTAACGAAAAGCAGCTATCCGGCAACAGCATGAGTAAAGCTATTTTATGCGAGAAAGCACGGCTAATTCACAACGATATCGCCACGCGGTAACCTGGAAGTTCGGCACTAATTTCTCGAAGTGGATGTGGATGATATCGAGGAGCTTGTTGCTGACCTTAATGAGGTCCTCAACACGGAGGATTTGATTACCCTTCACAAGGACAAGCAGCAACAAGCCATCCAGGAGTTGTCATCTGAGGAGGAGATTGCTGCAGCATCTAGTGAGCGCATCAAAGAAATGTTGGCAAAGTGGAATGATTTGCAGGCTTTTATCGAACAGTTCCATCAAGAAAAGACTGTGGCTATGAGAGTCATCAACATGATGAACGATAATGTGATGCATCAGCTTCGTAAGACCTTACAAGTCAGAAAGCAACAGGTGTCAATTAAGAGGTTTTTAATCAGCAAAAAAATGATGAGGAGTCTCCAAAGAAACAAAGAGAAGCCACACCAGAAGTTAAGTTACCAACAGTCCTTATGGAAGGTGACTCTCCTTCCATAAGCCATCAACGACCATCAAAAAGATAAATACAACTTTATTTTACAGCATAGTTTATTTCTTTAATTACAGTCCTCATGTAATGTGCCTCTTTTTCCAAACAGCAATTCCCTCTGACCTTCGACCTCCAACACCATTCCATCAAGCCATCAATGACCATCACAAATGTAAATAAAGTGACTTTATGATACAATGCATTGTATTTCTTTCATTACAATACAATAGCACATTTATTATACATAGAATAAGGTATGTTGTGTGTAGTTTTAAGGCTTATTTAGTTGAAAAGTATATTTTATGGAAACCCGGGAATGGATTATTCCAATTTTAATGGTTTCTTATGGGGAAAAAAATGTGATACACACTTTTTGGCTTACACACTCTGTCTGGGAACCAATTAAGTTCGTAAGCTGAGGTCTCACTGTCGTAGTCTTGGTGCAACACACAACGATTCACCATCGCATTATTTATGTGTTTTCCTTTTAATTTCGCCATCAACACGGATCAACACAAAGTTTTCAGACAAAACAAAGTACCCAAAATGCGTTGTGTGTTGCTTTCTCGTTCAGTGAAGATACCTACTGTGACGTCACGGTAGGTATCGTCACCAACTCAAAAACAAGACTTCCCGGAATATTCAGCGCAAATCTTAAAACGTAAAATATAGCTATATGCGGTGGAATCTTTGTAAAATACGCTCAGTAGAAGTCATTTGAAGTGATTTTACAAATTATGGACACATCTTGTCCGGAGGTGTCGGTTGTCCTTTACACAATGTATTTTGGGTATTTAAGGTATTTACTTAAGGATGTACCTACCACAAATGCTCCCTTGCTTTATATATCGTAAATATCCCTTGCTGATGATTTTGCTCCAGTTGGTCATTTGTCCATACACTCTTCGACATTTTCCACAATGCAATGTTTGCGTTGTGTCGTCCACGATGCTTTTAATGTGGGTTCAATTTGTAAGCGCCTTTCAAAACTCTCAAGGACACTGTACAGTTACGAGAATGTTGAAAGCAAACACGCAAGCTGTAGCATCCATTGAAGAAGAGATTGTCTCACATCTCCTGTCCCACATCAATCCACTTCAATTCCAAGCCGCGACAGTTTCACATACGCATCGGCGCTCCTTCTTATCACGGGCTCCTCAAGCCATGTATCCAACCAGCCGCAGACTGTCCAACAGCACCGACCTTCCGCTGAACAAAGCGGGGCTGTGAAGATGCTGCCCATTACAGGCGCAAAAAAGCACAATGTTCCCTGTGGTGTCCAGCGATGACAGTCAAATGGCACCGACATTCCTCCCATTCAAAAACAGTACTGGCATATTCATGATGCCGAAAAGGCGCAACCGCTCAGCACAGTCTCCTCCTTGATGAATGTCGTGGTCAAAAATGCTGAAAAACAATCCGTATCCATTCCACACGACGCACAACAACACAAAGTGACAAAAGAAAACACAAAACAATACAAAAACAACACAAAAAAGCACGGCTCCTGAGAGCACTTGCTGACGGCTGCCTACTCGGGCGCCATCTTGGACTTGGACATTTGGAAAATGATATGCAAATGCATGACCTTGTAGCGCTCGGAAAAGACGGAAGCACGGACTAGGCTTCTGATTGGCTGCCGTGCCGAGTATGCAAATTGTAAATTGCCAAATGAACCGAAATTCAGAAATTTTGGTTCAAACCGAATGAAGAGCTTTATTTATTAAATAAAGCAAACGTTTGATTTGGAAAAAAAAAAAAAACGTTCATTTTTTTTTCCTGAAGAAGTTGTCGGGCACCTGGGCAGAGACGTTTTGTAAGTTGTACGTCCGACGGAAAAGTTGCACACCCCGAACGCTATTTAAGACAGTGCCAGAAGCCGCGTCACAATTTCAGATTTCAGTGAAGCAAAAATTGGAGTTGTATTTGTTGAAAGTAAGCCACGGACACCACGGTCCTCCTGCGTTGGATAATCCTTCCGTTCGGAAGCTAAACTGAGCGTACGTCCAAAATATAATATGGCTGCAATGGACAAGTGAGGTGTCTTATAATGGCGGTGCAGCGGCGGCCGTTGGGGGTGGAAATTTACGACCTCAAATCCAATGTAATGTCCACTTGCTTTCCCAATTGCTGTTTTATACCTCTTGACGGCAATGGTCTTTGTCTTTCCTCAACGCTAACAATGTGATTAAAAACTCATTTCACTGGTAATTCCATCGTTAAGCACCTTTCCTTGTCCTGAGTTAGAGTCTCATAATCCTCTCAGTGACGTATGCCTCTGCTTTGCCGGGGCCATTCCAACCTGCCGGCACGACAAATGTTTTAATTAAAGGAGAGAAAAGTGAGCTTGGGTCGTTAGGCATGCTTAATTGAGGCTGGGAGATGGTTCTTTCCATGGTAGCCCAAAACAAACACAGACAAAGCTTTGTTCCATGCAATGGTCAGGGGGAGAAATTGTCGAGATTTCCTTCCACAAAAAGCTCACACTCGCATCCACAGAGGGGGTGGTTTGAAGGGGGGACTCCTATCATCAGCACCATAAAATTACTGTACAGTGGTACCTCGGTTCTCGAACGCCTCACTGTTCGAACAAATCGGTGTTTGAACAAAATATTCGAGATATTCTTGCTTCGGCGTTCGAACATCAATCGGTGTTCGAACGCCAATACGACGCATGAGTGCGTACGCGAGGGTGGGGAGCTGAGCGGCGCACGGGTGGATCGCTCTGTTCGTGACCAACTGTTGTCGCTAGCGGACGTGCTGCGTTTTGCTCTAGCGTTTAATATAGGGGTACGAAGAGTTTTAGCCCCTAATCATGCCTCCAAAGAAAGTAAGTGCTGCTTAAAATGACAAAAGAAAAGTAGTGTGTGCAACTATTGCATTTAAGAAAGAAATAATCGCAAAATATGAAGGAGGTGTGCGAGTGTCTGATCTGGCGAGGGAATACAGCATGACGAAATCTACAATCAGTACGATATTAAAGAATAAGGAGGCTGTGAAATCTTGTGATGTTGCTGTGGGAGTGAGAGCAAGTGTCATTGGATAGATATTTTAAGAGAAAAGAACATCCTGTAGCCGAGTCATCCGAAGCTGTCACGTTCCGAGCGAGAGTGACGGCAGATGACTCGTCGGAACGTAGTGGAATGTTTGGGATCCCAAAACAGACACGTACTAAGAAAACACAGCGAGTAAAAAAGCCAAAAAGCAAATGGCACACGAGGGTGCAAAATTACACAATCCTGGAAGAAGACATAAATTTACGGGACGCAGGGAAAATACCTCGGACCGGATACACTCGCGCATCGAAGGAAGAGTCCAGGTACGGTGGCGAGGTGATCGCGAACTGTATAAATGCCCCGTGTCCGTGATTAGAGAATGACAGTGGGTGGAGAACGGCCGGGAGAGGCAGCCCCCCCTCCCCCCGCTATCAACTTGCAAGTGACAGGAGCAAAGTGATGGTTTCGGTGTTCGAAAAAAATGGCTTTTCGAACAGGGTCCTGGAACGAATTATGGTCGAGAACCGAGGTACCACTGTAATTGAATAATAATAACAGCATAATGTGATGACATTTGTCCACCTGTCTACCTTAACCCCCCCCCCCCATTCTCCTCACTGCTGCGTGTGTCTGTAATTCTCCCCTGCCTCCTCTACCACTGATCTTGACCAATCACGTGTGGCTATGACCGAAGACCGGGGGCGGGGAATGGAGGGTAAAAAAAAGTCGGCTCCCATTTCTCTCTCTCTCTTCGTTCACTTCAGACATCCGGCTCTAAGAACCGGCTCATTGGCGAACGACACATCACTCGTGCAGAACCCTCAAGCTTCCTGGCCTCTGGTAGAGGACCCAAGCTAAATGAAATAAATAAAATGCATATATACAGTATGGATGTGCGTGTGGCACATGTGTTTGATGAGTGAGACCTGCCGAGCGCACTCAAATGCACCCCGAGGGGTGTCGAGGGACATCTGGCCGCGATGGACGAGAGCAGAGGCTGTCAAGCAAGATTAGTCACACCCGCTACTCACGCGTGGCGCTAGCAGACGCCAAAGTGACTGTGTCCCCGACATCCAAATAGCATAACATTCTCCTTGCGAATTTCACGGGAGGAAATGACGGGGGAACGATTCGAGATGGGCTCAAGATGCTTTTGAGAAAGCAATGGTTTGTCATCGTCATGGGCCCCCGGCGCACACTCAGACATTTGCATGGCTTCCCGTGGGCGTTCTTTCCTAAAATGACAAAATGCTCGTAAAGGCCCTTCTGGTCCTGCCAGACAATTTGCAAAGTCGAGGAAGCTGTATTTGTGAGGTTTTTCCACTTTCCAGTGGCTGTAAGGGCGAAGGGGTGCAAGGTAGCGTAGATCCCGGCGCACAGAGACGTGGTCTTCCACTCTGAGAAGGTGGGTCATGAATAATAATAATAATAATAATATTAATAATAATAATACATTTTATTTTAAGTGCCTTTCAAAGCTCTCAAGGACACTTTACAGTCACAGACAAGCATAGGTACTATAATAAATAAAATACAATCACAAATAGAATACAATAAATAAGATACAATTATAAATAGAAACAAGAGAAAGAGCTACACAGAAAATGCAATTTTAAAAAGGTGGGTTCTGAGATGGGATTTGAAGGTGGGAAGAGAATCGATGTTACGAATGTTGAGAGGAAGTGAGTTCCAGAGTTTAGGGGCATAGCGGCTGAAAGCTCTGTCCCCCATCGTGCTGAGACGGGCAGGGGGGCACACAGAGGTGGAGGGAGGAAGAGGATCTGAGGGAACGAGAGGGAATAGAAATTTGAAGAAGGTCAGATAGGTTTGGGGGGGCAAGGTTATGGATGGCTTTAAATGTATAAAGAAGAATTTTAAAGTTGATTCTATATTTGACCGAGAGCGAGTGGAGCTCTTGGAGGAGGGGGTGATGTGGTGAAAGGATGAGATTCAATGAGTTACATTGGTGTCAGAATCTCCACATTCACCCGTCGCACGTCCAAGTTTTTAGGGAAGATGTTCCGCTAGGGGGAGGTCTTGCCATGCGGAATTGACATGTCGGAGTCAAGTGGCATAGAGCGCTGTCGTCTTTCCACTGGCAATCCGCGCCACAATGGCCGTGAGCCCGCCATTTCAACAGTAGCCAAAATGGAACTGTATAGTGCCACTTAGCAGTTTTTTTTACGACGATACTAGTGCAGCGTGTTCTACCGGAAACAAATTCCTTGTGTGTTATACATACTTGGCAATAAAGATGATTCTGATTCTGATTCTGATTCTGATTCTGATTACGACAGCTGCAAGTGCACCCGCCGCCACGAGGAGCGATGTGAGCATTAATGGCGGCGCCCTTGGTCTCGCGTGTCCCTCCACGAAGGCACCGAAATTCTCCGGGAAAGGAAATTGGGAACCGTATTTGGCACAGTTCGAGTTGGTGGCCGACGCATCGAACTGGCCGGACAAGGTGAAAGCGGTGCAGTTAGCGCTTTCACTGACTGAGGAGGATACGTCCTGTCTGCTGTTCAATGTGAGAATGAAGTCGCAAACGGAACAGGAAGGCCCCGCGGGAGACGCGGCGCCTCAGCTGCAAAGACGGAGGGGAACCGCAGACATAATTAGAAGCATTTTCCGCAGCCGTCGTTCAGTGACATGGGGGTTAAATGACCTCAAAACGCACGATGGCAATGAGCATTGGTAGCATGACGACGCTAACACGGGACACACTTTCCTTTGCTTCATCCCGCCTCCGCCCGCACTCATAAATTCTCGCGTTGTTTTTCTTTTTATAGAATTCTCCGCCATCATCATTTCACATCCCCTGACTCCTACTGGCTCGCTCTAATGGGTCCCAGCTAGCGCTTTCGGAGAGCCACGCGCTAATGGTGCTGCTTTTAGTCGGCCCGCGTGTGAAGTTCGATGGGAATAAGCTGCCGCCGCACATGTACACAAATATTAGGAGTGGGCTGTCAATTACAAGGCCGCGTGTGCGATAGCACGCGGCCAAGGACACGAGTGTCAGTTTTGCCACCTTTATAGCTTGAACTTTGTTTTCAATATCAGTGGCCCGGCAGTGTAAATGCTGTTGATATATTTCTTTATAACTGCTCTCCCATAGTTGACCAGAAGATGGCTGTGTTTTATTTTTCTTGACATTACGTTGGGTTGTTGTCACTTCCGGTACAGGTTTTTTTTTCCGCGCTTCTTTAAGTTTTATTTTACTAAAAAGACGTAGAGAATGGACATGCTTTATCGCTGTACTGTTTAGCAAGGAAAAGATAAAAAGGACGAAGATCAAAAATTCAATTTCGGAGCGAAAGCGGGCAAAGTGGTTTGTACGATTTTATTGCAAACGTTTTATTTCGTTGACGTAAAGTCCAAATGTTTATGTGTAAATATATATATATATATATATATATATATATATATATATATATATATATATATATATATATATATATATATATATATATATATATATATATATATATATATATATAAAAATCCTCGTCTCACCCACCATGGGCGGTGTCTGTCCCCCATCTTAGCTCGGGTCCTCTACCAGAGGCCAGGAAGCTTGAGGGTTCTGCGCAGTATCCGTGCTGTTCCCAACACTGCGCTTTTCTGGACCGAGATATCCGATGTTGTTCCCGGGATCTGTTGCAACCACTCGTCGAGTTTGGGGGTCACTGCCCCGAGTGCTCCGACCACCACAGGCACGACTGTCACCTTTACCTTCCAGGCTCTCTCCAGCTCCTCTCTGAGCCCTTGGTATTTCTCGATTTTCTCATGTTCCTTCTTTCTGATGTTCCCATCACTCGGGACCGCTACATCCACGACAACGGCTTTCCTTTGCCCTTTATCTATGACCACGATATCTGGTTGGTTGGCCATTACCATCTTGTCAGTCTGTATCTGGAAGTCCCACAGGATTTTTGCTCGGTCATTCTCCACCACCTTGGGAGGTGTTTCCCATTTTGACCTTGGGGTTTCCAGTCCATACTGCGCACAGATGTTTCGGTAGACTATGCCAGCCACCTGGTTATGGCGCTCCATGTAGGCTTTCCCTGCCAGCATCTTACACCCTGCAGTTACGTGTTGGATTGTTTCAGGTGCCTCTTTGCACAACCTACACCTTGGGTCTTGTCTGGTGTGGTATATCCCTGCCTCTATGGCTCTGGTGTTCAGGGCCTGCTCTTGGGCAGCCAGGATGAGTGCCTCTGTGCTGTCCTTTAGGCCAGCCCTCTCTAGCCACTGATAGGACTTCTTGAGATCAGCCACTTCTGCTATGGTTCGGTGGTACATCCCGTGTAGGGGCTTTTCCTCCCACGATTGTCCCTCTTCCAGCACCTCATCCTCTGTTCCCCATTGTCTGAGACATTCTCTGAGTACATCATCCGTTGGAGCCTTCTCTTTGATGTATTCATGGAGCTTGGATGTTTCATCCTGGACAGTGGCTCTCACACTCACTAGTCCCCGGCCTCCTTCCTTACGGCTTGTGTACAGTCTCAGGGTGCTGGACTTGGGATGGAACCCTCCGTGCATGGTGCGGAGTTTTCGGGTCTTAACATCCGTGGTCTGAATCTCTTCCTTTGGCCACCTTATTATTCCTGCAGGGTATCTGATCACTGGCAGGGCATAGCTGTTTATTGCCCGGGACTTGTTCTTGCCATTGAGCTGGCTTCTGAGGACTTGCCTCACTCGCTGGAGGTATTTGGTCGTCGCCGCTTTCCTTGTTGCTAGTTCGAGGTTGCCATTGGCCTGTGGTATACCGAGGCACTTGTAGCTGTTTTCAATGTCTGATATTGTTCCTTCAGGGAGTGAGACCCCTTCAGTGTGGACTACCTTGCCCCTCTTAGTCACCATCCGACTACATTTCTCTAGCCCGAATGACATTCCGATATCACTGCTGTAGATCCTGGTTGTGTGGATCAGGGAGTCTATGTCCCTTTCGCTCTTAGCATACAGCTTGATGTCATCCATGTAGAGGAGGTGACTGATCGTAGCTCCATTTCTGAGGCGGTATCCATAGCCTGTCTTGGCGATTATCTGGCTGAGGGGGTTCAGTCCTATACAGAACAGCAGTGGGGAGAGTGAGAGACCTTGGGATATGCCACATTTGATGGACACTTGCGTTAGTGGCTTGCCATTGGCTTCAAGTGTGGTTTTCCACATCCTCATCGAGTTTGCAACGAAGGCTCTCAGGGTCCTGTTAACCTTATACAACTCCAAGCATTCAGTGATCCATGTGTGTGGCATCGAGTCATATGCTTTCTTGTAATCAATCCAGGCTGTGCACAGGTTGGTATGTCGGGACCTGCAGTCTTGAGCGACTGTTCTGTCAACCAGCAGCTGATGTTTGGCACCTCTAGTATCTCTACTAATGCCTTTCTGTGCTTTGCTCATGTATTGATCCATGTGTCCACTTATCTTAGCCGCACTGATGCCTGACATGAGCTTCCATGTTGTGGAGAGACAACAAGCCATGGTTCACTCCCAAACTCAGGCAGCTTAGGAAAGAGAAAGAGTCCGCATTTAGAAGCAACGATCGAGCAATTTACAAACTCGCCCGAAACAGACTGACAAAGGAAATTAACATCGCAAAGAAAAGTTATGCAGAGAGGCTTAACAAACAGTTCTCCGCTATCGACTCTGCATCAGTATGGAATTGTCACGATCCGGCGGTGACAGTGGCAGCTGACGAGCGGGAACGTTAGGGATTGGTGGTGGATAGCTAAGCAGGACAGAGGCGTTGGTGCAGGCAGTAGATTTATTAACAGAAAGTGCGGGTCCGAAAAGACGCGGACCTGATAAAAAGCTTGTAGAACAAAACAAAGAATGACTAAATGACAATGCTAGTGGGTGAGCGGCGGCAATCCACCCAACGACACTAACTAAGAAAACAAAAAGGCACACGAGGGTGCAGAACAACCTACGACGCAGTGCAATAAAACAAACGCGTTCTTGGCTAGAATCATTCCTCGGGCGAAGCAAATCACGTACTGATTACACGATCAAAGTACTGGCATGGCGCGAGGCGAAGTATCTTCCGACGCTGGGTGAGTGCCAGCGTCGGGTTTAAATGTCCAACAGTCAGTGATGAGGAAATTGACAGCAGCTGGCGGACGGCGGGAGCGGAGGCCCCGCCCAGCTGTCAACTGGCTCATGACAGGAATGGCCTGAAAGCAATAACAAATTATCGTTTACCATCCCCCCAAGCAGTGTACAACAATGGTATGGCTGATGAGTTAAATACATTCTTTTGCCGATTTGAAAAGGACACCCCCATTTCCCTGGTCTGCCCACCATTACCAGAAACCGTATCTCCGCCCTCTGCCCTACAGATCCATGAACTGGACGTTAGACGGCTCTTCAAGCACAGAAGATCAAGAAAGCTGCGGGACCTGACAGGGTGTCCACCTCCTGCCTGAAAGTCTGCGCTGACCAGCTGGCTCCGGTCTTCACACAAATCTTCAACAGATCCCTGGAGCAGTGTGAAGTCCCATCCTGCTTCAAATAGTCTACTATCGTCCCAGTTCCAAAGAAACCAGCACCCTCGGGATTGAACGACTATAGACCTGTTGCTAAGACGTCTGTGGTCATGAAGTCCTTTGAACGCCTCGTGCTAAAGAACATCACTGGACCTCTGCTAGATCCTCTTCAGTTTGCCTAACGGGCAAACAGGTCTGTGGAGGATGCAGTCAACTACACCACATCCTCGACCACCATGACAACACAGGAACCTACGCAAGGATCCTGTTTGTGGACTGCAGCTCTGCGTTCAATACCATCATCCCAGAACTCCTCATCCGCAAACTTCTCCAGCTTGGTGTGTCCCCTACGATCTGCCAGTGGACCCTCAGCTTCCTGACAGGACGGACACAACAGGTCAGACTGGGAAATATATCATCTCATATATCCTATATATCATCCTATATTATATCAACATGAACCACGAGCACTGGAGCCCTGCAAGGATGCGTCCCCTCTTCTCTCTCTACACGAACGACTGCACCTCAACGCACCCAGCTGTCAAATTCATAAAGTTCACAGACGACACCACGGTCATCGGTCTCATCAAAGACGGCAACGAGTCTGCGTACCGACAACAAGTGGAGCAGCTGGAGCTCTGGTGCAGCCGTCACAACCTGGAGCTGAACACGCTCAGGACAGTCGAGATGATCGTGGACTTCAGGAAACATCCATCACCACAGCTACCCCTCACACTATCCAGCTGCCTCGTGTCAACCGTTGAGACCTTCAAGTTCCTGGGAATCACAGTCTCCCAGGACATGAAGTGGGAGGTTAACACCAACTCTATCCTGAGGCTGCTAAAGAAGCATGGCCTGCCACAGGAGGTACTGCAACATTTCTACACGGCTGTCATCGAATCCATCCTGTGTTCTTCCATCACCGTTTGGTTCGGGGCCGCCACAAAAATGGACAAAATCCGCCTTCAACGGACAGTTAGGACGGCGGAAAAAATCATTGGCACCGCCCTACCCACTCTCGAGGACTTGCACACTGCAAGAATCCAAACTAGAGCTCGGAAAATCCTACTGGTTCCTCCGCACCCTGCCCACCACCTTTTCCAGCTACTCCCCTCAGGCAGGCGCTACCGATCCATGCGCACCAAATCCAGCAGACATTTAAACAGCTTCTTCCCCCAAGCCATTAACTCTTTGAACTCTTTGAAGTCTTTCAACAGTAGCCCAAATGGAACTGTATAGTGCCACTCAGCAATTTTTTGATGATGATACTAGTGCAGCGTGTTCTACTGGAAACAAATTCCTTGTGTGTTCTACATACTTGGCAATAAAGATTATTCTGATTCTGATTCAGATTCTGATTCTATATTTTTATACAGTGATACATCGGTTTACGAACCCCTTGGCTTACGAACTTTTCGGCTTACGAACGTTAAATTTATGAAAATTTTACCTTGGCATACGAACTTTACCTTGGCATACGAACTTTTCCGTACACAGAGCTGCCTCAATGAGTGATGTGTCGTTCGCGAACGAGCCCGTTTTTAAACAACAAAATGGCAGCCACCAATTGTCCTCTATTCCCCGCCCCTAGTCTTCGGTGAAAGTCACGTGATTGGTCAACAACGCAACAGTGAGGGGATGAACTTTGATAGTTCAAAGGCAGAGTGTAGACTGCCATCTGACTGACTGCAATGGTAAAATATCCCATCAATCTGGCTCCCCAACAAGCCAAATGTACATTTGATGCAAAAAGTTATCAACCCAGCTAAACAGAACACAATTGATGAGGAACGAGATAAAATTATCACAAAGAAAGCACGTACAAGGGATCATTCCTCAAGATGGTGAAAGAAGAAGGTTACATTCCTCATCAAGTGTTTAATGCTGATGAAACCGGCCACTCCATTCCATCAAGCCATCAACGACCATCACAAACACACGGGAAACACGGGAAAAATTAGGTATGAGCAGATTTCAAGGGAAAATTGGATAAAAAATTTGTCGGACAGAGATCTCTCAGACACAGAAAAGGCGGTACTAACCAAAGGTTTAAATTACTCAGTAACTCCTACCTAAAACAATACCTACAATAGACTACATCACAGCTACTGAATGGGCTATTAAAAATAACAAACTATCCTATGCAGAGACAGATGATCTGCGCATTAAAATATCAACCCTTCTTAGAAGTGCCAAACCACCTCTGTCCAACATAACATTAGAAGAGAGAAAGGTGTTAACTCCTGTACAAAAATATACAAATATTACTATTTTGCCAGCAGACAAGGGTAGGGGTACAGTGCCTCTCAACACATCGGATTATGAAGACAAAATAAATAGGTTAATCAGTGATTCTTCCACTTATGAGCAACTAAAAAGGGACCCTTCCAATAGATACAAGAAAGAACTGATTGACTGTCTCCAAAAGTTAGAGAAAGGTAAACATATAGACAAACAGATGTATTTTAGATTATACCCGGGAGAGGCCACGCCATGTATCTATGGCCTGCCAAAAATACATAAAGAAGGGTTCCCCCTCAGTCCCATTGTTTGTAGCATTGACTCCTCTATATACAATGTAGCGAAATATTTTAAGACTATCTTAGCTCCGTTGGTTGTTAACATAGAATATCACGTAGAGAACACCACAGGGTTTGTAGAGAGGATCAAAGACCTCATATTGGAACTTGAGGAAACATTGGCATCTTACGATGTGACTTCTCTCTTTACATCTGTCCCAACCCCAGCAGCAGTCTCAGTGGTGAGGACGAGACTGCTGGCGGACGTTTCTCAACATGAAAGAACCAAACTTAAACCGGACCACATCTGCCAATTATTGGAAATCTGCTTTAATACTATGTATTTTCAATTTAGGGAAATATTCTACAAACAAATTCATGGTCGTGCTATGGGCTCACCAGTTTCACCCATAGTGGCTAATGTACATGGAAGAGATGGAGAAACAGGCCCTCACATCCTTCCTGGGGATAAAACCTAGAAAGTGGTTTAGATATGTGGACGAAACTTTTGTCATAATTAAAAAACAAGAAATTCAATCCTTCACAGATCACCTCAACTCGGTAACCATTAACATTAAATTTACTCGTGAGGACATTAAAGAGAACCAACTAGCCTTTTTGGATTATAAATTAATTATAAAAGAGGACAGAGCGCTAAAAACAGAAATCTTTAGGAAGGCTATGCACACTGACCAATGCTTACTTTTCGATTCTAACCACCCTTTACAACACAAATTAGGAGTTATCAGAACCCTCCAGCATAGGGCTAAACTAATACCAACAAGCGTTGAAGGTAGAGAAAAGGAGTCAAAACATATCAGGAGAGCACTCACAAACTGTGGGTTCCCTCATTGGTCATTTAAAAATGTCAGAAAGAAAGAATAGGGAATGAAAACAAAAATTCTGAAGACACAAAAAAGGGAGGAGTAGCAGTACCTTACATTGCAGGAGTTTCTGAAAAACCACTACTCCTTGGGCAACACAAAATTCCTACTTATTTCAAAGCGATAAACAATTTAAGGCAGAAATTAGTGCATCCAAAAGATAGGCTGCCAAATGAAAAACAAAGTAATGTAGTTTATTCAATACATTGTAAGAATCGAAAGAATGTGAGAAATTGGAAAGAGCAGTACATTGGGGAGACTAAACAAATTCTCAAAAAAGACTATCAAAATCGCAGGGATAATACTAGTGGGCCTCAATCGGCAGTACATATGCACCTCAAAGCTAGAAACCACTCATTTCACGACAATGAGGTTAAAATCTTAGCGAAAGAAGATAGATGGTTTGAAAGGGGAGTAAAAGAAGCCATTTTCATAAAACAAAATCCTTCATTAAACCGGTTGGGTGGCGTGAGGTTCAATTTGGATCATTCGTACAACAGCCTACTTAGGCAAAATAGAATTATGAATACTGATGAGGTGATACCGCTAGAAGTGGGGCATTCAGGCCAGTCGTTAGTCAGAACAATCAGTGGAGTGGCAGGGAGTAGTCCTCTGCTCCCCCCAACCTGAGAGCAGGGACCTATCATAGCAGAGTCCGGCACTGCCATGTCTGGACAGTAGGGATATATGTATAGGGCCTAAACTACCAGTAAGACTTTAGTTTGCTGACGAAGTTTCTTGGATAAGAAGCGAAACGTCCCACACCTTCAAAGAAGTACACATGACGGCTGAAGAAACCTTTTCATCGATGGACCACTCCTGTACGACTGAGAGCTTACACAGACGGACCATTACAAAGATAAATAAAATGACTTTATTATATAGTACAGTTTATTTCTTTAATTATAATACCAAAGCACATTTATGATACATAAAATAAGGTATATTTTATGTAGTTTTAAGGCTTAGAAAATTAGAAAGGAGAAATTATGTTTTATGGGGACCTGGGAACAGATTATTCTCATTTTAATGGTTTCCTATGGGAAATTAATTTTTGGGATACACACTTTTCCCCTAACACACTCTGTCTGGGAACCAATTAAGTTCGTAAGCCAAGGTATCACTGTACTTGTTTGTAGTTCTATGGTGGTGTCGGTGGTGTCGGTGGTGTCGTTGGTTATTCATCATGCAAGTGAAATCACATTAAAGAATTAAACATCAGTATGAAGAACCCGGAATCCTCATGTTTCTAATGGAAGCACAGGCAGTGAAATGACTTTTTGTAGGCGGCGCGTCCACGTGGCCTCCGAAGTTCGGCCCAAGGCTCGGGGCCCACCGATACTTAGTCAGCGTCAAAAGTTTGGTGAGATCAGCTCTTCGGCTCTGATGACTCAGCAGCTCCACTTAAAATCGGAGACGCAGGAGCACACGCGCCACTGGCTGAGTGTAATATTGCACGATCTGCAGAAAGGGAGGAAATTCAGAACCAGGCGGTCGCTATGTACAATTTCATCCGTTTTTAATCTGGTATATCCCCAGTGACGTGCGGTGAGGTTCATGGCTGGTGAGGCACTTACGTCATTACAGTCAGATTTACAAACATGAACTCCACAGAGTAGCTTATTCACCATTTGATTGGCAACAATTAACGTGTTTTGTTTAAAATGTCACGTCAGCATTCTTTATATACTGTATACAAACTGTCGCATCGAAAAAAAAGAATTAAGAAAAACGTTATTATCGTGTTATCTTTACTTATAATTGAAGTCCAAGTCTCTCTGTCTTAATGGTGATCACTTCCTTTAATTATTATCTCATGCTTCGATTGAAAGTCCAGTTTAGAAAATTCTTTAAATTTAGATATATAATCCTCTACAGTGAGACCTCAACTTACAAACACCTTATCTTACAAACTTTTCGTCTTACAAACGTCAAATTTCTGAAAATTAAACCTTATAATAAGCACTATTTTCATAATACACACCCATCACGGCTGGCGGAGTGATCTTCGGCGGAAGCACACGACCGAACAGCACCAGAGGTTAAGTTACCAACAGTCCTTATGGAAGGTGACTCTCCTTCCATAAGTCATCAACGACCATCAAAAAGGTAAATAAACTTTATTTTACAGCACAGTTTATTTCTTTAATTACAGTCCTCATGTAATGGGCCTCTCTTTCCAAACAGCAATTCCCTTTGACCTTCGACCTCCAACGCCATTCCATCAAGCCATCAATGACTATCACAAATGTAAATAAAGTGACTTTATGATACAATGCAGTGTATTTCTTTCATTACAATACAATAGCACATTTATTATACATATAATAAGGTATGTTGTGTGTAATTTTAAGGCTTATTTAGTTGAAAAGTATATTTTATGGAAACCCGGGAACGGATTATTCCCATTTTAATGGTTTCCTATGGTATTTTTTTTTTTAGATACAAACTTTTCGCCTTACACACTCTGTCTGGGAACCAATTAAGTTCGTAAATTGAGGTCTCACTGTATTCTGAAAATAAGGCCAAGCAACGATGTAAAGGTTTCTTCAGCCGTCATCTGTACTTTTTTGAAGGTGTCGGACGTTTCGCTTCTTATCCAAGATGCTTCTTCAGCGAAAGGGCAAGCAACACGAAAAAATGACTGGATGGTTGCACTTAACTTGCTAACTGTTTACTGTAGCTTGCTGTCACTAATTCTATTATTCTGCAGCCGAGGAGTCGCAAGTGGAATCTGTAATCACCAGCACCAATCATGAGGCAGGAGAACTGTGTGCCTCACCTATGCACACAGTTTTGTTAAAAATAAAATAAAATAAATATTGTAGTACAGTGTTTATAATGTACAGTGATTGTACATTATATACACCAGCTAAACTGTAGAAATTTAGTTCATATACTAAAAGCTTTTGAACACTTTAATAGCGATATGCAGAAGGACAGCAATGCGGTCTGACTGCAGAGCAAGCCAGCACAGTTAGCATAGTGATTGCGCAATCCATGGTGAGGCTCAGCCGGCTGCTGCCTCACCGCTCGTCTTTACTTAGTATTTGAACGGTAAATGTGACAATTTAGCGATTTTGAAAAAAAATCAAAAAATGGTAAAGTTAAATGGAAAATAAAGTAAAAATCACTAAATAAATATAAGCATTTAATGTATTTTGTCATTTGATATTTCCCGTTCAGGGCTGTGGGGACGCCGGTCGCCGTAATTCTGGAACTCTGGGTTGCACCTTGGACAAATGGCTGCTTGGTTTATGGCTTCAA
Source organism: Hippocampus bargibanti (assembly GCF_051943395.1). Lineage (NCBI taxonomy): Eukaryota > Metazoa > Chordata > Actinopteri > Syngnathiformes > Syngnathidae > Hippocampus > Hippocampus bargibanti. The sequence continues at coordinate 20,097,114 of NC_142745.1, forward strand.
CTCGAGGTAGTCGAGCATTCCACTTCGCTTCCACGGGCGGCGGCGCCAAATGGAAACTGAAAGCCTGCCCGTGGAGAAGTCAGCCCAGCGTATCCCTACGCCATAGGTGACAGATGATTATTTATTCATTCAAAATTCGTAAATAAATAAATAGATCCTGTAATAGGAGATCCCTCACAAGTTCCCGTCTGTGTCCATCCATCTATCCATTTTCCGTACCGCTGATTCCTCATTAGAGTTGCGGGGGGGATACTGGAGCCTATCCCAGCCGTCTTCGGGCAATCGCAAGGCCCACAAAGACAAACAACAGTCACTCTCACACCTAAGGACAATTTAGAGTGTTCAATCTGCCTGCCATGCATGTTTTTGTTTGGAATGTGGGAGGAAAACGGAGGACCCAGAGAAAACCGACGAAGGCTCGTGGACAACATGCAGACTCCACATGGGGAGGCGAGAGCTGGACGCGAACCGGAGACCTCTGCACTGTGAAGCCGACGTCCTGACCACTCAACTACCGGGACGCCCCTTGTCAGTGTGAATGTGTGAAATCTATCCAAGAAATATGCGCTACAATGAGAATCAACTATTTTGCGAGATGATGCTTTGGAAGAATAATGCACCTCCTTCGATGTGGCGCCTTAAAGGAAAACCAACACAATTTTTTTACTTCTTAACTGATATCAGAAAAACGTTTTATACCATCTAAAATATTCAAAACACGCAGGCTAATATTTTTAGTCAAATGCAAAACACCAATAAAAATGACTTCAAGTGTCCCAAAACTGCCACAAAATGAGCTCGGAATTGGGAATATTCAGAAAGCCCCACCTCCTTGTTCGTGACGTCACTATTGGATTGGATTGGATATGCCTTTATTAGTGTCACAGTGGAGAAATTTGGTCACACACTGCCTTGCTCCAGAATCAAAACAATGGCTTCAAAGAGTTCAGATTCGGAGAAGATGCTTTCTTGTTACTCATCCAGTTATGAATATGATTCAAATAGTTCTGAAGAAGAAAGCATAAATGTTTGCAATCGATTAAAGAAGTCCTACCGGATCAATTCGAGCCATCTGGACTCCAATGTAGCGCCCAAAAAATTCACAAGATGGTGCAGAAGCTCCGTTGGAAATGGGCTGATTTGTCCACTGGGAATTTGTGTAAACTTACACCTTCTTCATGCGTGTTAATGCAATTGGCTGCGACACACAACGTTCACCATCGCGCTATTTATGTGTTTTTCCTTCTACTTTCTCCACCAACACGATGTTTTCAGACCAAACAAAGTACCCAAAATGCATTGTGTGTCGGTTTCTCGGTCAGGGGCTTTCCTGACGTGACGTCACTTCAGGCATCGTCATCCACTCCAAAACAAGACTTCCTGAATATTCAGCGCGAGTCTTAAAACGTCAAATATCGCTATACGCGGTGGAATCTTTGTAAAATGCGCTCCGTAGAAGTCATTTGAAGTGATTTTACAAATTATGGACGCAACCAGCCGGAGGTGTCGGTTGTCCTTTAACCGATGATGCCATAAACAAAACAAGAAACAAAATGAGGAGCCCGGGGGGGGGGGGGGGGGGGGGGGGGACTTGACCTTCTGTAATGCGTTCCGAGCGATGCATCTAATGGACCGGTTGTTGTTCCCGTGACTCTGCCATTTGTACAAAGAGCAAAATTAGTCTGCGCAGCTGGAAGAGGATCTGCAGTTTGATAGGCCTGACCTTTGATTTGCGTGCACCTCCATGGTGGCCCATGACGCTTGTCAATGCCTTGCGCGCAAACAATATGTTGGCGTGGCCACTGCCATCATTCAAGTCGAGTAAGAAGTAGCAAGAGGACAATAGGAAGCTCAAACCTGTTGGACACAGTCTGGAATGCAAAACGCCAAGTGAGATCATGTCAAGATGATAAAGGCAACCTTTTCCAAGCCATCTTTGAACTTGCATCCCAGAATTCATCTTTTCCCTATATCACATTGTTTCGGAATACAGTGATACCTCGGTTTACGAACCCCTTGGCTGACAAACTTTTCGGTTTACGAACGTTAAATATCTGAAAAATTTACCTTGGCATACGAACTATTCTTCGGGATACAGACAGAGCGGCCACAATGAGTGATGTTTCGTTCGCGAACGAGCCCGTTCTCCTAACAAGAAAATGGCAGCCGACTGTTTTTGTCCTCTATTCCCCGGCTGCAGTCTTTGGTTAAAGCCACGTGATTGGTCAAGAACGCAGGATTCAGGGGGCGGGTTTACAGACAGAGTGAGAGTGAGGGCGTTCTCCAAAAAAGAAAATGGCAGACGACTTTTCACATTTACCGTTGAAATACTAAGTGGAGACGAGCGGTGAGGCAGCAGCCGGCGATGCCTCACCATGGATTGCGCAATGACTACGCTAACTGTGCTGGCTTGCTCTGCAGTGAGACCGCATTGCTCTCCCTCTGCATATCGGTATTAAATTGTTCAAAAGCTTTTAGTATATGTCATGATCTGGTTGCCGACTAACGGGTGCCGCTGTCGGCCCCGGCTGAACCTGCACAGGTGCTGGTCGTCCTGACCCTTGGCGGACTGCCACGTTCGGATTGGCGACCACCGTGTAGCGCTTTCAGCCCTGCCTGCTGCCTTGCAGGTGCTGGTCGTTACAATTAGTGACACTTAAAAGTACTCCTGGCACGACCATCCGGTGTCGGGTCATTGTTTGTTGTATGCAATTGTATGCACTGTGTATGCATTGTATGCTGTGCATGTGTTTGTTTACTGTTGGTCTTTATTTTGATACTTTGTATTTTTCTGTTTGAAAGATTTTGATATTTCTGATTTTTTTTCCTGTTGACTTTATTTTAATACAATGTGTCAAAAACAACCTCTTGCTCCCTCCTGCCTGCTTTTTGGGATCCGAACCCGCCATCACTAGCGTGACAGTATATGAACTAAATTTGACAGTATAGTATAGTATAGCGTGACAGTATATGAACTAAATTTCTACAGTTTAGCTGATGTATATAATGTACAGTCACTGTACATTATAAACACTGTACTACAGTGCTTATTTTATTTTATCAAAACTGTGTGCATCGGTGAGGCACACAGTTCTCCTGCCTCATGACAGGGGGCGCTGGTGATTAGAGATTCTTCATGCGACTCCTCGGCTGCAGAATAATAGAATTAGTGACAGCAAGCTACAGTAAACAGTTAGATGAATAAAGGAAGACGAACACCGGACTGTATAGCTCACAAATGGTGAGGGATGAATGTAAATCTCCTGGACAGCTTCTCAGCTTTTTGGCCAAGAAGGATCTCATTGAAACTATTCCTGAAGCGACAAAGTTGTTCTAGCTCAGGGGTGGGCAAACTTTTTGACTCGCGGGCCGCATTGGGTTCTAAAATTTGACAGAGGGGCCGGGCCAGGAGCATTTGGAGGAAGTGTTTGGGCCGGAAATACTAAACCTAAAGCATTAAAGGACAACCGACGCCTCCGGACAAGTTATGTCCATAATTTATAAAATCACTTATAATAATTTGACTGAGCATATTTTACAAAGATTCCACAGCATAGCTATAGTTTACGTTTTAAGACTTGCGCTGAATATTCAGGAAGTCTTGTTTTCGAGTTGATGACGATCCCCATGTGACGTCACGTTAGGACCGCCCCTGACCAAGAAAGCGACACACAATGCATTTTACTCATACTTTGTTTGGTCTGAAAACTTCGTGTTGATCCGTGTTGATGGAGAAATTAGAAGGAAAACACATAAATAACGCCATGGTGAATCGTTGTGTGTTGCACCAAGACAACTATTTGACACAAATTTCCTGCTGACAAATCAGCCCATTTCCAACGGAGCTTGGGCGCAATCTACTGCATTTTCTAGGTGCTCATTGCTGTCATTGACGGCTCGAATTGATATGGGAGGACTCCTTGAATCAATTGCAAACATTCATGCTTTCCTCTTCAGAACTATTTGAATCATATTCATAACTGGATGAGTAACAAGAAAGCATCTTCTCCGAATCTGATTCTCGAGCAAGGCAAGACATCTTGGCGTGACGTAACGAACAAGGGGGTGGGACCTTCTGAAACTGGCCATTGCCGGATTCATTTTGAAGTCATTTTTATTGGTGTTTTTCATGTAACTAAAAATATCAGCCTACCTGATTTGAGTATTTTAGATGCTATAAAACGTTTTTCTGATGTCAGTGGGAAACAAAAAAAAATGGTGCCGGTTGTCCTTTAAATGTAGTGTGTACAAACCTCACGCACAGTAAGAACACTACAACCCAATTTACTAACTGTCTTTCAAATGTGCAAAATATCCCTGAGTTAATAAATTTGTCTCAAGGAATATGGCGTTTACATACTATTTCGCAGATACTTGGAGGAGGAAATGGAAATAGATTAAAATAACATATGCACTGTGATTTATCAAGATTGCGTCTGTTTTTAATAAGTTTTCATTAAAGGGGCAAAGTTAAAGAAATCAACATTTATTGAAAAATTGAATGACTTTCAACATTCAAAACATATTATTACACAACGAAATATTCAAGCTCAATAATACCTACTTGTGTTAAATTCCGCCAAATCATAGATGGTTTGTCCTGAGCGCGCGCTCAACAAACTCCACTGACGCCCTCGCCTTCACGCGCAAACAATACACGTGTACCGTCGCCGAGCACACAGACATAGGCTACCTGCAGTTGAAATTTGCATACTCGGCACGGCAGCCAATCAGACGCCTGCTTCTTTCTTCCGGACTTTCGCAAGCGTTATAAAGTCGTGCAATTGCATGTCATTTTCCAAAATAGATGCACAGAACCTCAGCCCAGAAGAAAGATTCAAAAGAAGCTAACAACATATGTGACGCTACAAAACGTAAATTTACATTAAACCGTGACTGTAAAGTGTACGTGACACTTATGAAAGGGGCTTAGTGGCTCATATGAAGCAATGCAACGTTGAATTGTGCACCACAATGCAATCAACTACTGCAGCAAAGTCTACAGCCATGCACGTTTAGCGTAAATTAAACAGGGTACCATTTGTAGTAGGTACATTCTTGATTAAAAAAAAAAAAACTTTATACTTTGTCACAATGTTTTTAATGTGATTAGTTGTGTCATAGTGCTTCAAGTTGTGAAAAATGGGGCAGGCAACTTTTCAGTTATCTGCCCTGTTGTCCGCTAACTTTTTGTCATGAGTTTCAGACACTGTTTTTACTATAATTTGGGCACGTTTGGCGGGCCGGATTAAAAAGCCTAACGGGCCCTAGTTTGCCCATGTCAGTTCTAGCTCGTGCTCACTGTTCCAGTTACTGGTCATTCTCAGCACAAAAGGCTGAAAACATGTATCCAGTTGGAACAGGACTGATCAAGGATGACTTTCTTCACTGGCAGTGATCTCCATTGATACGGAGACTTGGACTTCATTTATAAGTAAAGGTAACACGATAATAACGTTTTTTATTCTTTTTTTCTATGCTACAGTTTGTATACAGTATATAAAGGACGCTGACATGACATTTTAAACAAAACACGTTAACTGTTGCCAATAAAATGGTGAATAAGCTACTCTGTGGAGTTCATGTTCCAGGTACTACAGCATCAGTGGAGCGGTCATTCAGAGCACACTGAAAAGACTGAAAACATACAGTCGGAACAGGACTGATCAAGGACGACTTTCTTCACTGGCAGTGATCTCCATTGAGACAGAGAGATTTTTGAAACTGAGGAAAGATAAGGAAGGCTTCTACAAAGAAGTTATCCATGCCTTTCTTCAGAAGGAGTGGTACATGGACTTCATTTAGAAGTAAAGGTAACACGATAACGTTTTTTTAAATTCTTTTTTTCCATGCGACAGTTTGTTTATACAAAGAATGCTGACCTGACATTTTAAACAACACGTTAACTGTTGCCAATCAAATGGTGACTTAGCTACTCTGTAGAGTTTATTTGTTTGTAAATCTGACTGTGATGACGTCAGTGCCTCACCAGCCATGAACCTCACCGTATGTCTCTGGTTCTACATACTTGGCAATAAAGATGATTCTGATTCTGAAATGTTTAATGCTGATGAAACCGGCCACTCCATTCCATTAAGCCATCAACGACCATGACAAAGATAAATAAAAGGACTTTATTACACTGTACAGTTTATTCCTTTCATTATAATCCGATGTCATATTTATTATACATAAAATAAGATCTATTTTGTGTAGTTTTAAGGCTTAGAGAATTAAAAGTAGAAAATTGTTTTATGGGGACCTGGGAACGGATTATTCTCATTTTAATGGCTTCCTATGGGAAATAATTTTTTGGGATACACACTGTTCCCCTAACACACTTTGTCTGGGAACCAATTAAGTTCGTAAGCCAAGGTATTACTGTAATTAATTGCGGCTAATATATTAGCTGAGCGATGGAAGGCGGGTTGGGGGACTGTCAGTCAGTACTTTTTATCGGCAGCCGCTTGTTAAACAAGGCTCATCAAAGGTCCGCGGGGGCCGGGTTGATGCAAAAGAAAGATCAATGTCTCCGACCTGTGTCAAATCTTTGATGGATGAAATGGGAGAGGGCGGAGGAGCCGTCAGCATAACCCCCGGCAGAGCAAGAACTGACAAAGACGCCGATGACTCTATTAAAACGCCGCATGCTTGATCATTGCTTTCAGTCACCGTCAAAAGGTCACGTGTGAATACAGTCGAATCTAAGCAGGCGTTTGTTCATTTCCCCATCAGGTTCGGAATGTTCAGAAACTGATGCTATGTTCAAACATTTGGCATCTTGCTGAAAGCAAAGTGACTTTCCGCATATATGTACTGGTAGATTTTCACTGATTTTCCGCGATACTATATACCAGGTGTTGGAAACCTATGGTTCTTTTGATGATTGCTTCTGGCTCGCCGATAAAACTAAATACATATTCTCGCTTTTTCGCTGTCCATTTCCTGTTTGGGCGGCAGTTGGCAGAAAGCGCAATTTTGATTGGATGACACTGACCTATGGCCGTTGATGTCGAAACAGGTAAGTGCCGCCTTTTTAAATAAGCCTGACTGGTAAAAAAAATTGACGAGCAATCGTTACTTCAGGTTGAATGGACGGAAGGATTCACCTCTGTGGAGAGAAAACGTTCTGCCGTGATTCTAACTTGCAGTAAAACAATACCATGAATGAAACAGTTGAATATCAGTGGGACTTTGACAATCCCCATGCTAACGTTAGCATCAATATCGTATGTCTGTGAGAGACAGCAGAAAGCAAGCATGCAAATTAATGAGCAGTGTGCAGGCTAGCGAGCAGAAGCTTCGTCTATGGATCCGGCAAGTTGACTTTCATTCCGATCGTTTGGCTGGATTTTTACCAATCATGAGGAACGTAAAACTATTCATATTCATGGTGAGTATTATCACAAAGTTATTTTAAATTATATATTCTGACATTTTGTTGAAATCACATGCATGCATTTTTGCGTGTGTGCGTGTGTGTGTGTGTGTGTGTGTGTGTGTGTGTGTGTGTGTGTGTGTGTGTGTGTGTGTGTGTGTGTGTGTGTGTGTGTGTGTATGTATAACTCACGAAAAAACATTTCTAAATATTTTACTTTTATGGGCGGCCCGGTAGTTGAGTGGTTAGCACAACAGCTTTACAGTGCGGAGGTCGCCGGTTCGCGTCCCAGGCCGGCCTCCCATGTGGAGTTTGCATGTTCTCCCCGGACCCGTGTGGGTTTTCTCCAGGTCCTCCGGTTTCCTCCCACACTCCAAAAACATGCATGGCAGGCAGATTGACAACTCCAAATTGTCCCTAGGTGTGAATGTGAGAGTGACTGTTGTTCGTCTTTGCGTGCCCTGCGATTGGCTGGCAACCAATTCAGGGTGTCCCCCGCCTCGTGCCCGAAGACAGCTGAGATAGGCTCCAGCACCCCCCCCCGCGACCCTAATGAGGAATAAGCGGGACGGAAAATGGATGGATGGATTTTACTTTTATGGTCCCTAGCCCGGATAAATACAGAGGGCTTTGTCAGGAAGGGCATCCGACGTAAAAACTAAGCCAAAACAAACATGCGGATGAAACCTTTAAAGAGGACACTGATTTGCTGTGGCGACCCCTTCAAGGGAAAAGCCGAAAGGAAAAGAAGAAGAAGTTACTTTTATGGCTCTCTGTCAGAGATGTTCGATCGGACACTGTGGACGAACGCTCAGACCCAGAAAGATTGTCTTTACTGCCGGCAGGAGATGTAGACATTCATGACAGATGCCTGAATTCTGCGGCCCTCTGCCATGCTATTTCTTGAGAGTACATGCAAATTTAAGTGATACATTAGTAAAACATAGTTTTCTTGATTCGAATACCACGCTCGTGGGTGTTCTAAGCGTGAACAGCTGTAAGCAATAAAACATTGTCTCTTCCATGAACTGATACATTTATATTCTGGCTAATGAGCTCTTCCTGTGAAGGCGTTTCAAGTCCTAAATTGCTTCGATGATAAAGGAGTTTCCCATGTCCTAAATTCTGTCCAAGGCCAGATCTCCTAAATGAAGATGACAGTTTAACTTGCTGTGTCTGTTGACCTGATTGACCCCAGGTTGTCTGTGCTTCAATTGTGTATTCAAGTCACACATGTTGACTAAGCATATAACAGCATGTAAATTTTAAATATGCTAAATTCTTATTCTGTCTAATCTCTATCACTCTCTTAGTCAAAAAGGTTCCCGACCCCTGCCAAGTACCGTCTGAAACAAGTTGAAGATTTCAAAGTAGCTTCCTGAGCGCTGCGGTTCCATCATACGTTCTCGTTCCCAAGTTCTTGCAGGATTGAAGGAGTGTTGGTAACGCAGCGGTAGATGACAAAGATGGATCAGTGACGTGCGGTGAGTTTCATGGCTGGCTATATATATGGATATTAAAATTACATTAAAATTGAGTGTCATGGCTGGCTATATATATGGATATTAAAATTACATTAAAATTGTATATATACAGTAAAGTCTCGTTATATCGATATCGGATATATCGATAGTCCCGGTTATATAGATATTTTTTTCGGACTCCCTTGAATATCGATATAACGAGACTTTACTAAAGGACAGCCGATGTATATATATATATATATATATATATATATATATATATATATATATATATATATATATATATATATATATATATATATATATATACCACAAACAGATAAAATTTTAATGTAATTTTTTAAACACTATCCATTCGCTGAGCACTTTGTCACTGGTGGCGTAGGCGACGCATCCGTTCAGTGCATGAGGAAATGAATTTTGCGTGGTCTTTTCAGGGTCACTTTGTCGGTCTGTAATCTCATTTGGTGAGATTGAATAAACATGTTCACGGGAAATTGGCCACAGCTCATTCTATGAAAGGATGCAAATTGATTTTCAAAGGCAGTCTTGGTCTCAGACGACTGGCGCGTGACTCCAGTGCGGAATACCTCCATTGTTTTTATCTCCATCAGTCAGCGAGAAAAAGTGTGCTTTGATTGGGTGAAAACAACAGACTTTTTCTTTTTTGCCGTTCATCCAAAGAACGACATCCGTTCCTCAGACGGTTCCTCCGTTTACCCCCCACCCCCCCCCCCCCCCTCCTGCATCCAACATTCAAACTAGAGTTCCGAGTGAAGCAAGCATGACCCACACCAGGTCATGAGAGGAGGTGAGCAGCCCGTGTTCGCAGACTCGCTGCCACGATGAGATAATAATAACAATTATAATACATTTCATTTCGAAGTGCCATTCAAAACTCTCAAGGTCACTTTACAGTCACACGATAAGCTTTTCTGTGGGTGAGCAGCGGCAGCGACACGCGCCAGCGTTCACTCAACCTGGAAGTAACTCAAATAGAAAGATAGCTAGCTTGCTAATAGATACAGTTATAATAATAATAATCAGAATCAGAATCATCTTTATTGCCACGTATGTAGAACACACAAGGAATTTGTTTCCGGTCGAACACGTAGCACTAGTATCATCATCAAAAAATTGCAAAGAGGCACTATACAGTTCCATTTGGGCTACTGTTCAAAGAGTTAATGGCTTGGGGGAAGAAGCTGTTTAAATGTCTGCTGGATTTGGTGCGCATGGATCGGTAGCGCCTGCCTGAGGGGAGTAGCTGGAAAAGGTGGTGGGCAGGGTGCGGAGGGTCCAGTAGGATTTCCCGCGCCCTAGTTTGGATTCTTGCAGTGTGCAAGTCCTCGAGAGTCGGTAGGGTGGTGCCAATTATTTTTTCCGCCGTCCTAACTGTCCATTGAAGTCGGAAGGTGTCAGGTGGGGCCGACAGCGCCATCCGTTGGTCGCCAACCAAAACGTAATAGTCTGCCACTGATCGGGACGACCAACACCTGTGCAGGTGCCGGCGGGGCCGACAGCGCCACCCGTTGGTCACCAACCAGATCGTGACAAAAGGTTACGCCGTGATTCTAATTTGCAATGAAACAATACCATGAATGGAACAGTTGAATATCAGTGGCACCATGACAAGCCCCATGCTAACGTTAGCATCAATATACTTCTGTGAGAGACAGCAGAAATCAAGCGTGCAAGCTAATGAGCAATGTGCAGGCCAGCTAGCAGTAACTGTGTATGGAATGACGATTTTTAGTGTGTATTTTCATTTCACTTGGATACACACACTTTTTACTCACTGTGTGTGTTTATCTGTGTGTGTGCGTGTTTATTGAGAGGATAAAGTTCATACCACAAAAAGTAAAACAATATTTTAACCAAATTCACCACACTTTGAATGTAGCCATTCAGAAACATCACTCCTGCTGTTATTTCAGTTTCAAGACTTTTTATTGCTTTGTTTTTAAAGAAGTTGAAGTGGGAAATGGTGTAACATTTAGTGTTCAAATGTAACACTAGTTCTTCTCTAAACTTATCAGCAACGGTGGTCCTCACTCCTCATCTGGAGTTATCCGGACCTCACAAAACCATTGAAACAGGTGTGTGTGTGCGTGTGTGTGTGTGTATAGCTCTCACTGAAAACATTTCTAAATATGTAACTTTTATGGCTATCCAAGTAAAAAAGGTTCTCGACCCCTGACTTAGGAGGTCAAATTTCCTTTTTCAAAAGGAGGAGAGTAACACCCTCCCTTATTGATCCGTCTCTGAGGCACCCACGGGGCGTTTCCGATGGATACCGGATGCCCTCCTCGGAAAACCCGCAGATCCCCTCTGACGTCCCTGCTCCATTCGGTTACCCCGAGATCGAATGACTGGAACTTCAACGTGATCCGCCTTGCGGTTCCTGCTTTTTTTGCTTCCAAATGGGAAAGTCATCAGAAACCAATGGCCAGCGGAAGCTAAACACCTCAACGGCATTCTGGGTCGCTCGAGCAATTTCGCTACAGCCATTTAAAGGACAATCGACACAATTTTTTTGTTTCCTAACTGACATCAGAAAAAGGTTTTATAGCATCTAAAATACTCAAAGCACGCAGGTGATATTTTTAGTGAAACGCAAAACACCAATAAAAATGACTTAAAGTTGCCCAAAACTGCCACTAATGAGCTCAAAACTGGAGAGATTCAGAAAGTCCTGCCCCCAGTTCGTGACGTCTTGTCAGGATGTTCCTTCACAAACTGCCTTGTTTCAGAATCAAAACTATTGCTTCAGAGAGTTCAGATTCGGAGAAGATGCTTTATTTTTACTCATCCGTTATGAATATGATTCAAATAGTTCTGAAGAGGAAAGCATAAATGTTTGCGATCGATTAAAGAAGTCCTTCCGTATCAATTCGAGCCGTGCAAGCAAAGCGACGAAACCGGTGAAGGACACGACTTATGAAGCAGATATGGAACCGAAATAACATCAGGAGTGAGGTTTCTGAATAGGTACATTCAAAGTCCTCAACACTGTAGGGAATTTGGTTAAAATATCATTTAACTTTTTGTGGTATGAACCTTTTCCTCTCATTAACCACGCACACACACACACACACACACACACACACACACACACACACACACACACACACACACACACACACACACATAAACACACATAGTGAGTAAAAAGTGTGTGTATCCAAGTGAAATGAAAATACACACCAAAAAATCATTTTGGGTGAATTTGTGAGGACCTCTCTGAAACTTTAACAGATGAATATATAGAACCTCTAGAAGCCTTTAGAATGAAAAACTTGTGAGGACCTGTCACATCGTCGTCACCGTCAGGAGCGCGCCCCTCCCCTCCTGTCTCCTCCTCCGCTGCTCCTGGGAGCGGGCCCTTCCCCTCCCTGGCTCACCCGGCTCATGCACCTGTTCCCCATTCCCTTAATTGTGCCTTCTGGCTATAAAAGCCACACCTAACGTTCGGTCGTTGTCTGACTATTTCTGGAACCCCCCCGTCACCCTCCGCACGCAGGTCTGTTTATGGTCATCCACCTTCCTTGTTCACGATGTTCTGTTGTTTGATGTTGCCCAGTAAAGACTCTTTATTTGAATCACTGTCTCCACCGTGTATTTCGGATCCGATTCCCGCTACCTTCCGGCGTCCTTCGAGTCCTGTCACGCCGCCTCGAGTGGATGTGACATAATACTCCGACCGACTATGGATTCCGCCGGTGGAGATAAATTCATAGCCGCCCTTTCCCATCAAGCGGAGTGTGCGAGCCAGGTGGCTAAAACGATTGAGGAGGTCCGCCACACCGTGTCCACGCTGGAGCAACGCTTTCAAAAAGTCGTGACAAGACTCGCCTTACGGCCCCGTCCTCCCCCCGTGAGGAAGCGCGAGTTACCCTTACCTCACCCCACTCGCTACGCAGGCGAACCCGGGCACTGCGCTCAGTTCCTTATGCAGTGCTCGCTCGTGTTCGATCAACAACCTTCCGCCTACGTTAGCGATGAGGCTAGGGTAGCCTTCATCACCAGCCTGCTCGCGGGCCAGGCAGAGACTTGGGTGCTGGCTGTCCGGGAGTCCCGACCTGAACTTTGTCGTTCGTACCCGAACTTCTGCGTCAAGTCTTTCACCACCCGGTCACGGAGTGCGAGGCTGAGGGACTCCTCCTTGACTGTGTGCAAGGAACGCGTTCGGCCGCTGAGTACTCCATCGACTTCCGCATCCAGGCTGCCCGGAGTGGCTACAACGATCGGGCGCTGAGAGGAGTGTTTCGTCGCGGATTGAGCACCGCTCTCAAAGATGAGTTGACCACCCGTGACGCTGGCACCACCCTCGGCGAGATGATCGATGTAGTCATCTCCCTGGACCATCGCCTCCGGGAGCGGCAGCGGGAGCAAGGTACCCAGCGGTCTAGCGAACCCGGAAACGAGCAGTGGACGACCACACCCGACGGCGACGAGCAGGCGCGACTCCAGGAGGAGTTTCCCGAGCTGCTGCAGGTGGGGAGCGGCGGCGATCGAACCAACCCCAGGGGTCGCCGCACTCAAGAGCCCCCGCCGAAGACCTCCAGGTAAGTCCCTGGCCAAACGCCGACCGCGGCGGCAGTCGGAGGCATCGAGGACGGCGCCCGTCACGCAATTGGAGCTGGATGGCGAATTATTCGGCCTGTCCAACTCCCAGACGATACGGGCTCTAGTGGATTCGGGGGCCGACCGTACGACTGCGCCATTGACCTGCAGCCGGGGGCTCCACTACCGGACTCCAGACTTTACCACATCTCACACCCGGAACAAGAAGCCCTGAGCACCTACATAGACTCTTCCCTTGCGGCGGGACATATTCGACCTTCGCGTTCTCCGCTCGGGGCAGGGTCTTCTTTATTGAAAAGAAAGGCGGATCCCTGCGCCCGTGTGTCGACTATCGGGGTCTGAACGACATCACCATCCTCAACAAATACCCTCTCCCCCTCATGGATTCAGCCTTCGCACCCCTCCAATCGGCGACCATTTTTTCTAAATTGGACTTACGAAGTGCATACCATCTGGTCCGCATCCGAGAGGGGGACGAGTGGAAAACCACATTCAAAACGCCCTTGGGGCATTTTGAGTACCTGGTGATGCCGTTCGGACTCACCAATGCTCCCGCCGTGTTCCAGAACCTCATTAATGATGTGCTCAGGGACTTTATCAATGTGTTTGTCTTTGTTTATTTGGATGGCTGAGGGGGCGTTCAACCGCCTCCGGCAAGCCTTTTCAAACCCCCCAGTCCTACGTCATCCTGACCCGGACCTCGCGTTCGCGGTCGAGGTCGACGCATCCGAGTCCGGAGTGGGGGCGGTCCTGTCTCAGCGCTCCCCTGCCGACCAGAAACTTCACCCATGCGCATTCTTCTCCCGCCGGCTCAGCCCCGCAGAAGCCAACTATGATGTAGGGAACCGGGAACTGTTGGCGGTCATCCTGGCGAGGAGTGGAGACACTGGCTTGAGGGGGCCAAACATCCCTTCACAGTTCATACCGACCACAAGAACCTGGCCGCCATCCGGTCCGCCAAGAGACTCAACTCGCGGCAGGCCCGATGGGCACTCTTCCTCATGCGGTGTAACTTTACTCTCATCTACTGCCCAGGATCGCAGAACACCAAGCCTGACGCATCCACGAGCCGGCAGAGAAGGTGGAGACCATCGCCAACATCCTGTCGGCTCAACACATCCTGGGCGCCCTGCGTTGGGAGGTTGACAGGAATGTCCAGGAAGCCCTGGTGGGTAACCCCATCCCCAGGGTTTGCCCGGTGGATCGCCTGTTCGTCCCCCCGCGCTCCGCACCGAGGTGCTACTCTGGGGACACACCTCCAGGGTCGCCTGTCACCCGGGGGTCAACAGGACGATCCAGGTCTTCGCCCAGCGGTTCTGGTGGCCGTGGTACCGGAAGGACGTCATGGAGTTCGTGAAGGCGTGCCCTGCCTGCGCTCGTGGGAAGGCCTCCCACCAACCCCCGGCAGGACTTCTCCAGCCATTACCGGTCCCCTCCAGACCCTGGTCCCACATTCCGTCAACTTTGTCACAGGTCTCCCCCCGTCTCGTGGCAAGACGGTCGTCCTCACTGTTGTGGACCGCTTCTCGAAGTCGGCCCACTTCGTCCCGTTAACCAGGTTACTGTCTGCTGTCGAGACGGCTCAACTCCTGGTTAACCACGTCGTCCGTCTCCACATGATTCCGACGGACATCGTGTCGGACCGGGGACCGCAGTTCGTGTCCAAGGTATGGAACGTTTCTGTCGGTCCCTAGGGGCGTCGGCGAGCCTGTTGTCTGGCTACCATCCCCAGACCAACGGCCAGACGGAGAGGAAGAACCAGGACCTGGAGGCGGCCCCCCGGTGTGTTTGCCTTCAAAGTCCTGCATCGTGGGCCCTCCACTTACCTTGGGTGGAGTACGCCCACAACACCCTGGTCTCCACAGCCACAGGTCGGTCCCCGTTCATGTCCGCCTGTGGTTATCAGCCGCCTCTGTTCCCCACCCAGGAGGACCAGGTGGAGGTCCCGTCCATCGAACACCACCTGAGATGGGCCCATCGAGTATGGAAGGAGACCAGGGCCGCCCTGTCGCGCACGGCGTCCAGGAACCAACTCGTCCCGGACCGTCGTCGCCGACAGGCACCCAACTACCAGGTTGGGCAGCAGGTATGGCTGTCCACGAGGGACCTCCGGCTGGCCGGGACGTCGGCCAAACTGGGCCCACGCTTCACGGGTCCCTTCCCCATCGAGGCCATCCTCAGCCCTGTCTCGGTGAGGCTCCGGCTGCCACCCACGATGCGGATCCATCCGGTCTTCCATGTTTCCCTCCTCAAGCCAGTGGAGACCAGCACCCTAGCCCCCACGCCCGCCCCCCACCTCCCTCCCGGATGTTGGACGACGGCCCGGTCTACACCGTGCGGGAGATACTGGACTCCAGGCTCATGGGCAGGGGAGTGCACCTGGGAGTGCACCTGGTCGACTGGGAGGGCTATGGGCCAGAGGAACGGCAGTGAGTCCCCCGTTCCTGGATCCTCGACCCATCGCTCACCTGGGCATTCCATGTGGCTCACCCCTCCAAACCAGGTGAGCCGCCAAGAGGCGTCCATTGAGGGGGGGCACTGTCACATCGTCGTCGCCGTCAGGAGTGCGCCCCTCTCCTCCTGTCTCCTCCTCCGCTGCTCCTGGGAGCGGGCCCCTCCCGAACTGGCTCACCCGGCTCACTCAACTGTTCCCCATTCCCTTAATTGTGCCTTCTGGCTATAAAAGCCACACCTAACGTTCGGTCGTTGTCTGACTATTTCTGGAACCCCCCCGTCACCCTCCGCACGCAGGTCTGTTTATGGTCATCCACCTTCCTTGTTCACGACGTTCTGTTGTTTGATGTTGCCCAGTAAAGACTCTTTATTTGAATCACTGTCTCCACCGTGTATTTTGGATCCGATTCCCGCTACCTTCCGGCGTCCTTCGAGTCCTGTCACGCCGCCTCGAGTGGACGTGACAGGACCGGCCAAAAGGTCCTCACTACGTATGGTATGAAATGTTAGCGGTCCTCACAAGACCAGTCATACAAATAGACACACACACACATGCATGCGCCTGCACATGCACACACACACACACACACCTGACCAATCCTCAGTATTTGTTGAGCTGTCCCAAGACTCAAGAGCACGCACACACATGCCACTGTGCTTTGAGGGACTCTGCATTGATTTTTCATCCCTTCACCATGTGTACCACTGCTCTTTACCTTCTGTATTTGATTTGTCAATCAGTCCCACACCACCAGCGACTGCGGAAGTAAGCAAAGTCTTTTCCGACTAAAAATAAATCCACGGAGTCTATTAGGCTTGAGCAAAAGGTCACTAGCGATGTATACCGTCGCGCTTCGTCTCATGAGATGTTCTCAATTGCCGATTCTCTGGCACGGAAGCAATTCAATCAGAGAAAATAGAAAATGGGGAATTCGTTTTTTACTCTTCCTGCTGCAACAATAACTACAGTGATACCTCGGTTTACGAACCCCTTGGCTGACAAAGTTTTCGGTTTAGGAATGTTAAATTTATGACAATTTTACCGTGGCATACGAACTATTTTTCGGCATACACACAGAGCTGCCACAATGAGTGATGCATCTTTCACGAAATGGCAGCCGGCTTGTTTTGGTCCTCTATTCCCCGCCCCCAGACGTCGGTTAAAGCCACGTGATTGATTAAGAACGCAGCAGTGAGGGGACGTGGTTTAAACATTAAAGAGACAGGCAGACAACAAAGAGAGAGTGACAAAATGGATAGAAAACAGTGAAATTTGGACTTGTTTCAATTTTGATAGTTCAAAGGCAGAGTGGAGACTGCAAGGTTAAAATTCCCATCAATCAGGCTCCACAAATAACCCGCACAAGCCATCTGTACACTTGATGCAAAAAGCTATCAACCCAGCTAAACAGAACACAATTGATGAGGAACAAGGTAAAAATAAAGCAGAGAAAGCACCTACACGAGATCATTCCTCAAGATGGTTCAAGAAGGCTGTTCCTCATCAAGTGTTTCATGCTGCTGAAACCGGCCACTCCATTCCATCAAGCCACCACCGACCATCACAAAGATAAATAAAACGTCTTTATTATACAGTCCAGTTTATTTCTTTAATCATAATACCATAGCACATTTATTATACATAAAATAAGGTGTATTTTGCGTAGTTTTAAATTCTGATTTATGGGGACCTGGGAACGGATTATTCTCATTTTAATGGTTTCCTATAGGAAATTGTTTTTTGGGATACACACTTTTCGCCTTACACACACATAACAAAAAAACAAGGAAAGAGCCACACTGCAACATTTAGTTTGGACCATGGGGGAGAATATCACTGTTGTGTGTTTTTTTGTAAATGTTCAAAGAATTACAAAATAAAAATAAAATACATCAGGTCCTGAGAAAAAAAATCATCAAGAACAATTTTCTGAGCCATGCAGGTACTCAACACTGAACTTTCGTCAGATAGTAAACAATAAAC